>NC_140991.1:255028868-255319904 GCF_052327205.1 Somniosus microcephalus | reverse complement strand
AAGTGTGCCTCCATCTAAGACCCTCCTTAAAACCCACCTCTCACTCCTCTTAATAAACTCCTTCTTTGGTCCAGCATTCATTTTCTTCATGCCTCTGTGAAGTGCCTTGGCCACTTTTCTACAAATGAGGGACTTCAGTTATGTGGAGAGACTCGAGAAGCTGGAATTGCTTTCCTTGGCACCGAGAAGGTTAAGAGGTGACTTGATAGAGGTGCTCAAAAATCATGAAAGGTTTTGATAGAGTAAATAAGGAGAAACTGTTTCAAGTGGCAGAAGGGTCAGTAACCAGGGGACACAGATTTAAAGTGATTGGCAAAAGAACCGGAGGTGACATGAGAAGCGAGTTGTTGTGATCTGGAATGCACTGCCTGATAGGGTGGTGGAAGCAGATTCAATAGTAACTTTCAAAAGAGAATTGGATAAATACTTGAAGGGAAAAGCTTTACAGGGCTATGGGGAAAGAGCGGGGGAGTGGGAATAGTTGGATAGCTGTACCAAAGAGCTGGCACAGGCACGGTAGGCCAAATGGTCTCCTTCTGTGCTGTATCATTCTATGATTCTATGAAAGGTGCTATAGAAATAAAACTTGCTGTTGTTGATTGGCAATAATGCCCTGCATCTGTTTTAACCAAGTGATGGTAGTTCCGTTGCAATGAGTACCCAGAGAGCCTTTGGAAAAAAAGGACCATCTTTGGTGGCTTAACTATCAAGATAAAGGCTGTCTGTCCTCACAGGACACTTCTGAAAGGATAGGAAGCTAGCTCATCCAGCTTGCATTATTTGACATCTGTTTAACAGATATTCATCAATTTAAACATTAATTGTTCTGCAAAGGGTACATATCTTGGCTGGCAAATTTTAACGAGTTATTGGGCATCAAACCAGCCGACCTGAGCTCATATTCCAAGTTAAAGAAACAATAGCTTTCCTTAGAGAATCACTGGCGGAAGTCTTTCTTTAAATATCCCAGGTCATTGATCTAGTTTAAAATTTCATTTGAAAATATATAATGAGAGATTTTTATGATTTGAACCAGTACAGGTCTATCACACGGAACATGATCTGAGTCTTAACTATTTGTGCTGTCAGCTGTAAGCAAGGTGCACGTATCAGACAAAAAATTGATAGATCCAATATATAGACTGCTGCAGGCAAGTCAGTGCCATCAGTAATGAGGAAGATCAAGTTAAAACTGTGTTTACACAGCACCAGAGGTGGCACTAGTATGAGTAGCTTCCTTTATGCCCTAGTTATAATAGGATTTTTCTGATGCAGTTATTCTCTTAGCAATATAAATACAGCATTAAATTCCAGTGCAGCACCAGCAAGTCAAAAAAGAGAGAGAATCTGCCAGTAGAATTGTAGTAATTCCAGTGCAATGGCTAGAGCTAACACATTTATAACCTAATGGATGACACAAAATCACAACACCCATTGGACGGCTACCTACCTATCATTGTGAGTCTGACCTACTGGCCCTTAAACAGTGCACTAGAAAGTAGAAATGATTGGGAACATTTCTGCATTCCTGGCCACACCAGGAAAATTGTGCACGTGCAGCCCATGAGTACGCAATTTCCTGATACGTGTCAGGAACACGTATCAGGAAATTGTGTACTCATGGGCTGCACGTGCACAATTTTCCTGGTTGCTGAAGGGGAAATCTTATCCAGCGGGATCTATACTGACTGCCCTAACATGGGCATCCTGGCTTCTTCTGAAACTGAACGCACCAGTATACACATGCATGATATAATCCATATGTACTAGTATACATGCTGTGGTGCTCCGAGTTTCAAAGAAAGCAAGAACACCCAATCGCATGTGGCCAAGGTAGCCTGCCTTGCACCTGTACAAACAGGTTCATATAAATAAGAGAATTGATCCACTTAATTAGTAATATGGCTTCACTGCACTCTGCATACAAGCTAACAGAATAGATACACCAGTTAGGGTTTACTTCTTTGCTTACAGCATTACCCAGTAACTGGAAACATATTACCCCTCCCCTTCCACATCTCATATTGGTATTTCCAGAAACAGTGGCCCTGATATTAACTGGAAGGCGGGTAGGATGCGGGGGAGTCCGAAAGTGTGAGAAGAACCTGGTAAGGCCGGGGATGTGGAGGCCCTGTTGATCTTAATGACAGTCTGGCTGGTGGACGGGGGGTGCAAACGTGTAACAGGAGGCCGCAGCCAGGGGCCCATGGGGACAGTCCATGGCAGCCAGTAGGGAGGGAAGCAGAAGCTCTGGGCTGCCATTAGGGTTGGGGGGGGAAAGCAGAAGGATCGGAGCTGTGATCAGGGGGAGGGTGGGGGATCGGAGCTGTGATCAGGGGGAGGGGGGGTAATCGGAGCTGTGATCAGGTGGAGGGTGGGGATCGGAACTGTGATCAGGTGGAGGGTGGGGATCGGGGCTGTGATCAGGGGGAGGGTGGGGATCGGAGCTGTGATCAGGGGGAGGGGGGTAATCGGAGCTGTGATCAGGGGGAGGGGGGGTAATCGGAGCTGTGATCAGGTGGAGATCGGAGCTGTGATCAGGTGGCGGGTGGGGATCGGGGGCTGTGATCAGGTGGAGGAGGGGGATCGGAGCTGTGATCAGGGGGAGGAGGGGGATCGGAGCTGTGATCAGGGTGAGGATGGGGATCGGAGCTGTGATCAGGGGGAGGGGGGGGATCGGAGCTGTGATCAGGTGGAGGAGGGGGGATCGGAGCTGTGATCAGGGGGAGGGGGGTAATCGGAGCTGTGATCAGGGGGAGGGTGGGGATCGGAGCTGTGATCAGGGGGAGGGGGGGTAATCGGAGCTGTGATCAGGGGGAGGAGGGGGATCGGAGCTGTGATCAGGGGGAGGGTGGGGATCGGAGCTGTGATCAGGGGGAGGAGGGGGATCGGAGCTGTGATCAGGGGGAGGGTGGGGATCGGAGCTGTGATCAGGGGGAGGGTGGGGATCGGAGCTGTGATCAGGGGGAGGGGGGTAATCGGAGCTGTGATCAGGGGGAGGGGGGTAATCGGAGCTGTGATCAGGTGGAGATCGGAGCTGTGATCAGGTGGCGGGTGGGGGATCGGGGCTGTGATCAGGTGGAGGAGGGGGATCGGAGCTGTGATCAGGGGGAGGAGGGGGATCGGAGCTGTGATCAGGGTGAGGGTGGGGATCGGAGCTGTGATCAGGGGGAGGGGGGGGATCGGAGCTGTGATCAGGTGGAGGAGGGGGGATCGGAGCTGTGATCAGGGGGAGGGGGGTAATCGGAGCTGTGATCAGGGGGAGGGTGGGGATCGGAGCTGTGATCAGGGGGAGGGGGGGTAATCGGAGCTGTGATCAGGGGGAGGAGGGGGATCGGAGCTGTGATCAGGGGGAGGGTGGGGATCGGAGCTGTGATCAGGGGGAGGAGGGGGATCGGAGCTGTGATCAGGGGGAGGGTGGGGATCGGAGCTGTGATCAGGGGGAGGGTGGGGGATCGGAGCTGTGATCAGGGGGAGGGTGGGGATCGGAGCTGTGATCAGGTGGAGGAGGGGGATCGGAGCTGTGATCAGGGGGGAGGGGGGGTAATCGGAGCTGTGATCAGGGGGAGGGTGGGGATCGGAGCTGTGATCAGGGGGAGGGTGGGGATCGGAGCTGTGATCAGGGGGAGGGGGGTAATCGGAGCTGTGATCAGGGGGAGGGTGGGGATCGGAGCTGTGATCAGGTGGAGGGTGGGGATCGGAGCTGTGATCAGGTGGAGGGTGGGGATCGGAGCTGTGATCAGGTGGAGGGTGGGGATTGGAGCTGTGATCGGGGGGAGGGTGGGGATTGGAGCTGTGATCTGGGGGAGGAGGGGGATCGGGGCTGTGATCGGGGGGAGGAGGGGGATCGGGGCTGTGATCAGGGGGAGGGTGGGGATTGGAGCTGTGATCTGGGGGAGGAGGGGGATCGGAGCTGTGATCAGGGGGAGGAGGGGGATCGGGGCTGTGATCAGTGGGAGGGTGGGGATTGGAGCAGTGATCAGCTGGAGGAGGGGGATCGGAGCTGTGATCAGGGGGAGGAGGGGGATCGGAGCTGTGATCGGGGGGAGGAGGGGGATCGGAGCTGTGATCAGGGGGAGGAGGGGGATCGGAGCTGTGATCGGGGGGAGGAGGGGGATCGGGGCTGTGATCAGGGGGAGGGGGGGGATCGGAGCTGTGATCAGGTGGAGGAGGGGGATCGGAGCTGTGATCAGGGGGAGGGTGGTGATCGGAGCTGTGATCAGGGGGAGGAGGGGGATCGGAGCTGTGATCAGGGGGAGGATGGGGATCGGAGCTGTGATCAGGGGGAGGGGGGGGATCGGAGCTGTGATCAGGGGGAGGGTGGGGATTGGAGCTGTGATCGGGGGGAGGGTGGGGATTGGAGCTGTGATCTGGGGGAGGAGGGGGATCGGAGCTGTGATCGGGGGGAGGAGGGGGATCGGAGCTGTGATCGGGGGGAGGAGGGGGATCGGGGCTGTGATCGGGGGGAGGAGGGGGATCGGGGCTGTGATCTGGGGGAGGAGGGGGGATCGGAGCTGTGATCAGGGGGAGGGAGGGGATCGGAGCTGTGATCAGGGGGAGGAGGGGGATCGGAGCTGTGATCAGGGGGAGGAGGGGGATCGGAGCTGTGATCAGGGGGAGGAGGGGGGATCGGAGCTGTGATCAGGTGGCGGGTGGGGATCGGGGCTGTGATCAGTGGGAGGGTGGGGATTGGAGCAGTGATCAGGTGGAGGAGGGGGATCAGAGCTGTGATCAGGTGGAGGAGGGGGATCGGAGCTGTGATCAGGGGGAGGGTGGGGATCGGAGCTGTGATCAGGGGGAGGGTGGGGATCGGAGCTGTGATCAGGTGGAGGAGGGGGGATCGGAGCTGTGATCAGGGGGAGGAGGGGGATCGGAGCTGTGATCAGGGGGAGGAGGGGGATCGGAGCTGTGATCAGGGGGAGGGGGGGATCGGAGCTGTGATCAGGGGGATGAGGGGGATCGGAGCTGTGATCAGGGGGAGGAGGGGGATCGGAGCTGTGATCAGGGGGAGGAGGGGGATCGGAGCTGTGATCAGGGGGAGGGTGGGGATCGGGGCTGTGATCAGGGGAGGGTGGGGATCGGAGCTGTGATCAGGGGAGGGTGGGGATCGGAGCTGTGATCAGGGGGAGGAGGGGGATCGGAGCTGTGATCAGGGGGAGGGAGGGGATCGGAGCTGTGATCAGGGGGAGGAGGGGGATCGGAGCTGTGATCAGGGGGAGGAGGGGGATCGGAGCTGTGATCTGGGGAGGAGGGGGATCGGAGCTGTGATCAGGGGAGGGTGGGGATCGGAGCTGTGATCAGGGGGAGGAGGGGGATCGGAGCTGTGATCAGGGGGGAGGGGTGGGGGATCGGAGCTGTGATCAGGGGGAGGAGGGGGATCGGAGCTGTGATCAGGGGGAGGAGGGGGGATCGGAGCTGTGATCAGGGGAGGGTGGGGATCGGAGCTGTGATCAGGGGGAGGAGGGGGGATCGGAGCTGTGATCAGGGGGAGGAGGGGGGATCGGAGCTGTGATCAGGGGGAGGAGGGGGATCGGAGCTGTGATCGGGGGGAGGAGGGGGATCGGAGCTGTGATCGGGGGGAGGAGGGGGATCGGAGCTGTGATCGGGGGGAGGAGGGGGATCGGAGCTGTGATCGGGGGGAGGAGGGGGATCGGAGCTGTGATCAGGGGGAGGAGGGGGATCGGAGCTGTGATCAGGGGGAGGAGGGGGATCGGAGCTGTGATCGGGGGGAGGGTGGGGATCGGAGCTGTGATCAGAGGGAGGAGGGGATCGGAGCTGTGATCAGGGGGAGGAGGGGGATCGGAGCTGTGATCAGGGGGAGGAGGGGATCGGAGCTGTGATCAGGGGGAGGAGGGGATCGGAGCTGTGATCAGGGGGAGGAGGGGGATCGGAGCTGTGATCAGGTGGAGGGTGGGGTTCGGAGCTGTGATCAGGTGGGGGGTTGATCAGAGCTGTGATCAGGGGGAGGGGGGGATCGGAGCTGTGATCAGGTGGAGGAGGGGATCGGAGCTGTGATCTGGGGGAGGAGGGGGATCGGGGCTGTGATCAGGTGGAGGAGGGGGATCGGAGCTGTGATCAGGTGGAGGGTCGGGATCGGAGCTGTGATCAGGGGGAGGAGGGGATCGGAGCTGTGATCAGGGGGAGGAGGGGGATCGGAGCTGTGATCAGGGGGAGGAGGGGGATCGGAGCTGTGATCAGTGGGAGGAGGGGATCGGAGCTGTGATCAGGGGGGAGGAGGGGGATCGGAGCTGTGATCAGGGGGAGGAGGGGATCAGAGCTGTGATCAGGGGGAGGAGGGGGATCGGAGCTGTGATCAGGGGGAGGAGGGGGATCGGAGCTGTGATCAGGGGGAGGAGGGGGATCGGAGCTGTGATCAGTGGGAGGAGGGGATCGGAGCTGTGATCAGGGGGAGGAGGGGGATCGGAGCTGTGATCAGGGGGAGGAGGGGGGATCGGAGCTGTGATCAGGGGGAGGAGGGGGATCGGAGCTGTGATCAGGGGGGAGGAGGGGGATCGGAGCTGTGATCAGGGGGAGGAGGGGGATCGGAGCTGTGATCAGGGGGAGGAGGGGGATCGGAGCTGTGATCAGGGGGAGGGTGGGGATCGGAGCTGTGATCAGGGGGAGGAGGGGATCGGAGCTGTGATCAGGGGGAGGAGGGGGATCGGAGCTGTGATCAGGGGGAGGAGGGGGATCGGAGCTGTGATCAGGGGGGAGGAGGGGGATCAGAGCTGTGATCAGGGGGAGGAGGGGGATCAGAGCTGTGATCAGGTGGAGGAGGGGGATCGGAGCTGTGATCAGGGGGAGGGTGGGGATCGGAGCTGTGATCAGGGGGAGGAGGGGGATCGGAGCTGTGATCAGGGGGAGGAGGGGGATCAGAGCTGTGATCAGGGGGAGGAGGGGGATCGGAGCTGTGATCAGGGGGAGGAGGGGGGATCGGAGCTGTGATCAGGGGGAGGAGGGGGATCAGAGCTGTGATCAGGGGGAGGATGGGGATTGGAGCTGTGATCAGGGGGAGGAGGGGGATCGGAGCTGTGATCAGGGGAGGAGGGGGATCGGAGCTGTGATCAGGGGGAGGAGGGGGATCGGAGCTGTGATCAGGGGGAGGAGGGGGATCGGAGCTGTGATCAGGGGGAGGGTGGGGATCGGAGCTGTGATCAGGGGGAGGAGGGGATCGGAGCTGTGATCAGGGGGAGGAGGGGGATCGGAGCTGTGATCAGGGGGAGGAGGGGGATCGGAGCTGTGATCAGGGGGAGGGTGGGTGTCTTGTTTTGCACACTTTGTACAAAAATAATAAATTGCAGGACAATGGAGTATTACAGTTTAAAGGCCTAGAAATTCAGTTGTGTTCGCCAGCCGTTAACGCCATAAGAGGGGTATATTTCCAGCGCTAGGCACTTAGCGCCCGGGCGCAGACCGATCTGCGCCTACACCCAAATTCAGTTGACATTTAGCGCCGGCGCAAAGTGTTTGCGCCCGCTCAGCTGCGCGCGCAGCTTATGACGTCATTTCGTCGTGCAACGCTGTTTGTGCGCCCCAAACCGAAAATTCAGTGGCGCCCGCCCAAAGTGGGCGTGGCGCTGTTAAGAACTGTGAAGTGGAACGCAACAGAGGCCCTGTGGGCCTCGGGGAGCGCTAATTAAAGGGCAGTTACACTGACCTTTCAAGCCCAGCCATTTTGCTGCAATGACTTTACTGCTTTGGATTTCTGGACAGAGACCAAGGAACAGAGCTTACTGATTTGGGACAACATAGGAGAGGTATTTTTGGCTTCTGGCCAGTGCTTTGACATTTGATTCATTGTGATTTATCTGTTCTCAACTTTATTATGGGGGCTGTATGGGGGGCCAACCCTCAGTTGCAGCATTATGTGCGAAGGGCTCGGAGACGCTGTGAGAGAGGGCCAGCCATGCCTAGACGCAGAGGGGCCATCAGGCATCGGCAACGTAGGCCTTACCCACTCAGGCAATACCGGCAGCAGGTGTCCTATCTCACCATGACTGCGGCGCATTGTGTGAAGAGGCTGCGCTTCAGAAGGGAGGTCGTTGCAGAGATCTGCCAGCTGCTTCACACAGATCTGCGTCCACAGCTGATGTGCAGGACGTCTCTCTCGGTGGAAGTGAAGGTCACGGTGGCTCTGAACTTTTATGCAAGCGGCTCCTTCCAAGCCGCTGCTGCGGACATAGCGAACATCTCCCAGTTCGCCGCGCATTGCTGCATCCGACAGGTCACCGATGCACTTTACGCGAGGAGACACCAATTCATCTCCTTCCCCATGACCCGACAGAGGCAGGAGCAGCGTGCAGTCGGATTTGGCAGGATCGCGGGCTTCCCCATGGTGCAGGGCGCCATTGACTGCACGCATGTGGCTATGCGGGCACCTATCCACAATGCCGAGGATTACCGCAACCGGAAGGGCTACCATTCCCTAAATGTACAGCTGGTGTGTGACCACAGGCAGCGCATCCTAGCTGTCAATGCCCGCTTCCCAGGAAGCAGCCACGATGCATTTATGCTGCGCCAGACTACTGTGGCTGACATGTTCGAGGCACAGCCTCCATGAAGGGGATGGCTTATCGGGGACAAGGGCTACCCTTTGTGTACATGGCTCATGACCCCGCTCCGCGCGCCCAGGACCCCAGCGGAGGAGGCATTCAACGAAAGCCATCAAGCCACAAGGAACATCATCGAGCAAACGATAGGCGTCCTCAAGCAACGGTTCCGCTGCCTGGATCGTTCCGGAGGATCTCTTCAGTATTCGCCGGATAGAGTCTCCCAGTTCGTCGTCATGTGCTGCATGCTGCACAACCTGGCTATCCACAGGACTCAGGCACTGCCACCTGGCATTGCACCACCACCTCAGGAGGACGAGCAGGAGGAGGAGGAGGAGGAGGAGGAGGACCAGCCCAGGAGGGAGCGACAAGGGCCAAGGGCCGTCCGCCGGGGGCTTATTGATCGACACTTCTAGGCCCCCTGTCAGGGAATGGCCTGTGGCAATGAACGCACCTGAGGCAGCCGCTCCGCAAGCCCTCAGCCGGTTAACGCAACAACCACTTCAAACATGACACCTGGACATGCTGAATAAATAAAAAGCTTTATTTCACAAACTCAGGGCCCTTCCCACATGAAACAGAAAAACAGACAAGACCCCCAAAAAACAGTCAAAAACATCTGTCACTCCCAAAACCTGGGGAGGACTAACAAAACTTGCCCATCCAAAAGGCCTTCAACAGCGGCCTTATAAAAATAAGCCCCCCCTACAACAGAGACACCCCCATGAAAACAAAAAATGCCTTGATCCTCGGCCTTAACAAAATAATGCCCCCCACAACACAAGCCCCCCAATATAAAAGAAACCGCTCTCACAACACTCTAATGGGTGTGCCGAGAGGGCGAGTCCTTAGACAGGCTTCTCCGGCCCCTGGCCGACCTGCTGCTCCGCCTCAACCTGGGCCCTGCGGGTGTGGCGAGGCTGGGGGAAGGCTCATGAGGACCACAAAGCGTGTCGGCAGATGCCCTTGGGGGTCGGCCTAGACGAGGCCTGGCCCGGGAGGGGCCGGCTGCTGACTGCTGTGGCTGGGCAGCATCAGTCTTAGCAGCAGCTCGTCGCACCTTGGCTGGGGGAGTGGCAGTGTCGGCAGCACCATTGGGGGCAAGCTGGCTGATGGCAGGTGCGCGCTGCTCGCCAGAGACACTGGCACTCGGCCGGGCTGGCAGTGTAGCAAGCGCAGCAATCTGGGGGAGGCCAGACCGCTGTGCTGCAGCAGGGCGGCGGGTGCCATGGCGATGCCTCCGTGCCACAGCGAGTGTGGCAGAAGTGAGTGCCCGAACTGCCCTGGTATGTGCCCGCATCAGCTGTGCCAGTGTCTGGACGGCACCACTCATCTCGCGAGTCGCGTCCTGCGCTGCCGCCAGTTGCTGCACACCCGCATCCTGCGCTGCCGCGAGTTGCTGCACACCCCTGTCGTGCGCTGCGGCCAGTTGCTGGACACCCCTGTCGTGCGCTGCCGTGAGTTGTTCGAACCCCCCGGCCTGTGATTCCCCGAAAGCCACCACACTCTGAGCCAGGGACTCAATGGCGTGAGGCATCTGTTCGACCACCCCCATGAACTCCTGGTGGCGCCGCTCAGACGCCGCCGACATCTCATTGAGGACGCGCACCTCCTGGGCGAGGACCGTGTCCGGGCTGGAGGGCGGACTCTCCCTCCGGGGAGAAGGCCGCCGAGCTGGCCGACCCTTCCCGCGTGCGTCGACCCCACTTGGGCCAGGTTCTGCCCTCCCCACCAACACCTCCCCCCTCTGGGCAGAAGGCCGGCATGCTGCCGGAGCCTTCCCGCGTGCGTCCACCCTACTGGGACCAGCTTCGGCCCTCCCCTCCAGCACCTCCCCCTGGCTCTCCTGCAGGCCAGACGTGTCCCCTCCATTGCCATCCCCTGGCACGGAGGAAGGTTCCCCCGATGTGCCGCCTTCCTCCTGGTCCTCGGCGTCCTCCTCCTCCAAGGGCCTGGCTCTCTGCGCTTCAGGCACCACCTCCTCCTCACCAGCTGAAAGCAGGAAGGCACAAGAGTAGCTTTAGAGTGAGGACAGGCCGTCAGCGAGGGCGGCCTGAGTGGTGCATTATGCGCATTTGTCGGTCAGTGGGAAAGGATGTAGATCTGAAGCGCGAGGGCAACGAGAGAGGTGCAACCGGTCATGTCCTTACCAGTGGGTCCCAGTACAGGGTCTGCCTCGCCGATCGCGACAGGGCCAGTCACCCAGCCACGCATGAGTCGTGCCACGCTCTCCTCCAGATCAGTGAGCGCCTGGTACTCGGGACGGCCTCCACCAGTGACAGCCTGGCTCCTTACATTGCTCGCCAGCTTGGCCTGCAAGAGAAAGGACGGCCTCTAAGTACAGTGTGGTGCCCTGCCGCTGTGTGCACTGCCTCCCATGGTCGAATAGCTTGGCCAGTGTGGTGCCCTGTTGCTGGGTGCACTGCCTCCCATGGTCGAATAGCTTGGCCAGTGTGGTGCCCTGTTGCTGGGTGCACTGCCTCCCATGGTCGAATAGCTTGGCCAGTGTGGTGCCCTGTTGCTGGGTGCACTGCCTCCCATGGTCGAATAGCTTGGCCAGTGTGTTAAGTGCAGAAAGTGCTATTGATGAACATGCAAGTGCCATTGCTGCGGGAGGAGGGCTGCCCATTAGGCCTTTGAGGTCCCTTTGCCCATAATGTGAGGTGCACATGCAAGGATGAGGGGGACACTGGAAAGGGTACTCACCTTCACCATCCGAGTGAGGTCGTTGTACTTCTTGCGGCATTGGTCCGCACTCCTGGGGGCATCACAGGTGGATGACACCCTGCGGGCGATTTTGCCCCAGGCTCTCCTGTACTGGCTCCTGGGAGCCTTCCTGCCACTGTCCGGGCACAGGATCTCTCTTCTCTTCTCCACACCATGAATGAGCCCACTCAGAGCATGCTCTGAAAAGCACTGCGCTCGCTCACGGGCCCTCTCCATTGCTCCAGGCGCTATTTTGACACACCAGTAGTGCTGAGGCCTAGCTGCAGGGCTCCAGTATGCAGGGAGTGGCAGCAGTCAAAGTTGACCCTTCCCCCTTTAAGAGCTGGCCGGCGTCAGGGTGTCTGCTGTCAATCAAAACATGACCGCACCTGCGCTGCGCCCGGCTTCGGCGTTATTAGGCCGATCGCCGGCTTAGCGCCGGAACACAGCATTTCAACGCCAGTTTCAGCGCTCGGCCAAACTTAGGGCCAACTCTACTGAATTTCGGCGATGTGGCCTACACTTTCCGGCGGGCGCTAACTTTAGCGAGCGCCCGACTTTAGCGCCCCAAAAGTGTCCAAACTGAATTTCTAGGCCAAACTCTTTTATGAAGCATCAGGTCTGTGATCTCAATCATACAGCACAGAGGGGACAAGATGGAGTTAGGACCCTAGCCTGGGTCTTCAAAACAATAGATGTCCTTACAGATGCCTGCAGGCCAATGACAACTCAGCATGTGATCACATGTGAATATAATACGTATTCCTTATGCGGGCCAATGATAATTCAATATGCAAATGTTACATCCCCTTTCTTTTAAAAGAAAAATGTTATGCATTACTTTTAAACCTTTCTTCTACATAATGTTCTCGGTAGCATAAACATATAAGTAAACTCAGCATTTAACTAGCACTGAGAACATCTCAGCGTTTCAATAACGATGTACAGTTTTTTTTAGTGCAGCGATCTGCCTACACCCTTTGACAGTTCACAAGTCAAGTATAACTCTAGGCTTGACCTCTCGTCCCGACCTTGTGTGGTATGGGACTGAGCATGCTCCTGAATTGGTCAACAAATCAGGTTCAGGTTTAGGTTCAGGTAAGTATGATGTGTTTTGTGTATTGCTCTGTTCATCACACTCTGTTGAACTGATCCTCTCGTCGGAATGACGGTGTTGTTCCTTGGTGTTCAGGAGGTGCCTGCGATTGCGGCAGTACACCTGTCCTTCTGGGGTGCGGATGTGATACGATTGCTCAGTGTCAGCTGGCTGGATGATGACTGCTGGCTTCCAGTAGTCATGCTCCTGGATCCTGATGGATTCTCCATTGTGCAGCGGCGGCAGTAGTCTAGCTGACCTGTCATAGTATCTTTTTTGGTGTTGCTGTCTTTGTACACGTTTTGCATGCACTTGCTTGCAGCTGACGACCTCTGGCTGCAGCTGCTGGTTGGTGCTTGGAAGGATTGAGCGAAGTCTGCGGCTCATCAACAGCTGTGCTGGTGACTTGAAGTTGTCAACCGGAGTGTTGCGGTACTCAAGGAGACTGATGTAGGGGTCTCTTTTGTCTGCTTTGGCTTTGCCCATGAGTGTATTTGCAATCTGGACAGTTTTTTCAGCAAGGCCATTACTTTGAGGGTAATGTGGGCTTGATGTGACATGTGTGAAATCCTATGCCTTGGCAAACGACTCAAACTCTTTTGATTTGTATTGGGGGGCCATTGTCTGAGACTAGAGTCTCTACCATGCCATGCCTGGCAAAGGCTGCCTTTAGCTTGTGGATCACAGCTGCAGATGTGGTGCTGTGAAGCTTGTCCAGTTCAAAAAATCTGCTGTAGTAATCAACAGTCACTATGTAGTCATCGTTGTTCCATGTGAACAGATCCATTGCCGCGACCTGCCTGGGCCTGTCTGGGATACGGTGAGGTATCATGGGCTCTTTGACATTTGATGGGTGGCGTTCTAGACAAATGGAACATTTTCCGACAGTGTCCTCAATGTGTTTGCACATTCCGGGCCAAAACATAATGTCACGTGCTCTTTGTTTGCATTTTTCCATGCCCATACGTCCAGCATGAATTTTTGTCAACATCTCTTCTCTGAGATTGGTAGGAATTATGATTTTCTGCCCTTTGAAGACGATTCCGTTGATTTGTGACAGTTCGTCTCTCTGGTTGCAGAATTCAGATATGCTCTGAGGGCATTTCCTCCTTTCCTCAGGCCATCCTTCATGTATGACTTTGCTCAGCAGTGTGAGTTGTGCATCTTTCTCTGTTTCTGCTCGGATTTCCTTCAGTTTTGAGTCACTCACAGGTAAGCTGTTGTACACCATGTGCACCTGCACATCCATGCCTTCACTGAGGCTGCTGTCCTGGTAGCTAAGAGACTTTCTGGAGAGCATGTCTGCGACAGGAATGTCTTTGCCTGGACGGTGAATGATTGTGAAGTCGTACTTCTGTAGCTGAAGGATCATTCTCTGTAGCCTTGGCGGGGCTGCGGCTAGTGGTTTCCTCATGATTGACTCGGGGGGCTTGTGGTCGGATTCCACAATGACTTGTCGGCCATAGACGTACTGGTGGAAACGCTTACATCCAAACAGAATTGCATATAGCTCTTTCTCGATTTGAGCATAGTTGATTTCACTGTCTGTGAGAGATCTGGAAGCGTAGCAGTAATACTGCGCCTAGTCCATACTTTGACGCGTCCACTTGTAGTCTGAGCTCTTTGTTGGGGTCGAAGTAGGCAAGGACTGGTCCTGGTTCTCTGGTGATTAGGTCTTTCACTTTCTGAAATGCTGTGTCATGTTGTTTGTCCCACAGGAACTCATTGGATTGTTTGAGCAACTGACGCATGGGTGCGTTGATTTCGGAGAGGCTCGGGGCAAACTTGGCTAAGTAGTTAACCATGCCTAGTACTGTCTCTAGCTCTGCGCGGTTCTTCAGCGGCTCCACCTTCTTGATGGCGGAGATTTTCTCTGGATCCGGCATAATGCCATCAGTTGAGAGGCGATGCCCGAAATAACTGATCTTGGTGGATCCGATTATGCTTTTCTCGGGGTTGAGCCGGATACCTTTCCCCCTTGATCTTTGTAGCATCGCACGGAGGTTCCTGTCATGTTCCTCTCTATTCCTGCCATAGATGAGGATGTCGTCTACGATTGCGACTACTCCATCGAGGCCTTCATAGGTTTCGTCGATCTTCCGCTGGAATTCATCCTGAGCTGAGATAAGACCAAATGGTAAACGCAGAAATCGGCAGCTGAACACACGTTCAATGGCATGAAGGACTCCCCACCTGTGCTACTTAAAGGGATCATCAACTACCTGCAGGTTCGTTGCTGGATTATTTCTTCTGGCTGCTGGTGCAATTGTACATGATTTGGGTGCTTTTCCATACTTGTTAAAAATTTCAAGACTACAGTGAGTGGCCTGGCTGGTGCTGGATTACTTTTTTGGTGACTTAAAGGCTTAAGCACAAACCAGTTGCTTCCAGACATGTGTGGCCTAGTAGGGCTTCTTCTTGGCATTGAGCTTGACTGGGAGAGTGAGCAAAGGCCACGCAGAGCAGGATAAGCTGCTAGAAGAGGGAGGAAGAGGAGGGGGAGGAGGGCTCATAAGAACATAAGAAGATAAGTAGTAGGAGCAAGAGTAGGCCATACGGCCCCTCGACCCTGCTTTGCCATACAATAAGATCATGGCTGATTTTCAACCTCAACTCCACTTTCCTGCCCGATCTCCATATCCCTTCATTCCCCTGGAGTCCAAAAGTCTATCTATCTCCGCCTTGAATATACTCAGCAACTGAGCATCCACTGCTCTTTGGGGTAGAGAATTCCAAAGATTCACAACCCTCTGAGTGAAGAAATTCCTCCTCATCTCAGTCTTAAATGGCCGACTCCTTATCCTGAGACTATGCCCCCTAGTTCTAGTCTCTTCAGCCAGGGGAAACAACCTCTCAGCATCTACCTTGTTAATCCCCCTCAGAATTTTATGTTTCAATGAGATCACCTCTCAGTCTTCTAAACTCCAGAGAGTATGGCTCTTAGCAGTGATGCCCTGTAAGCCCCTTTTCACACTGGTATCCAGAGCCATGATGACAGCAGTCCGAGCTTCCACTGCAGCACTCAGACGTTGGGTGGATGCTGCTTGTGCTGCAATGGAAGCTGAGTCATCGTTGATCAGACGCTCCATCATGGTTAACTTCACAGTTGTATTGATGGAGCTGGCCACCCGCTCCATGTTGGAATGGATGGGCTCCAAGTTCTGCACAAAGCTCTGTGTCAAGTTGGTGATGGACTCCTCCATGCTCCTTGACATTGAACGCAGCCCATCAGCAGGCTTCCCAGTGCACCAAGCATTTGCGTGTGTACACCCATCAGCCTTCTTCTGTAGCCTGGCCTCATCTGAGTCCTCTGCAGCAGAACTAATGTGCGACCTCGCACTCCAGCGAGCTGGCACCTGTGCTATCCTTTCCCTCAGTCCTGGCTCCAGCGCACTTGTGCCCGGTGTCTTCCCACGTGCAGATCCTGCCTCTATCCTATCCTCTAAATTACATGCAGTGTCAGTATCTGAGCTGGGCCCTGCAATGTGAAATCGAGTGATGGTGTCTCTTCATCTTCACTTTTTTTTTATTCATTGATGGGAGGTGGGCGTCGCTGGCTAGGCCTGCATTTAGAGCCCATCCCTAATTGCCCTTGAGAAGATGGTGGTGAGCCGCCTTCTTGAACCGCTGCAGTCCATATAGTGTAGGTACACCCACAATGCTGTTAGGAAGGGAGTTCCAGGATTTTGGCCCAGCGACAGTGAAGGAACAGCGATACAGGTCCAAGTCAGGATGGTGTGTGGCTTGGAGGGGAACTTGTAGGTGGTGATGTTCCCATGCGTCTGCTGCCCTTGTCCTTCTAAGTGGTAGAGGTCGCGGGTTTGGAAGGTGCTGTTGAAGGAGCTTTGGCGAGCTGCTGCAGTGCATCTTGTAGATGGTACACACTGCAGCCACAGTGCGCCGGTGGTGGAGGGAGTGAATGTTGAAGGTGGTGGATGGAGTGCCAATCAAGCGGGCTGCTTTATCCTGAATGGTGTCGAGCTTCTTGAGTGTTGTTGGAGCTGCGTTCATCCAGGCAAGTGGAGAGTATTCCATCACACTCCTGACTTGTGCCTTGTAGATGGTGGAAAGGCTTTGGGGAGTCAGGAGGTGAGACACTCGCTGCAGAATTCCCAGCCTCTGGCCTGCTCTTGTAGCCACAGTATTTATATGGCTGGTCCAGTTCAGTTTCTGATCAATGGTAACCCCCAGGATGTTGATAGTGGGGGATTCAGCGATGGTAATGCCATTGAATGTCAAGGGGAGATGGTTAGAGTCTCGCTTGTTGGAGATGGTCATTGCCTGGCACTTGTGTGGTGCGAACGTTACTTGCCACTTGTCAGCCCAAGTCTGCATGTTGTCCAGGTCTTGCTGCATATGGACACGGACTGCGTCAGTATCTGATGAGTCTCGAATGGTGCTGAACAGTGTGCAATCATCAGCGAACATCCCCACTTCTGACCTTATGATGGAGGGAAGGTCATTGATGAAACAGCTGAAGATGGTTGGGCCTAGGACACTGCCCTGAGGAACTCCTGCAGTGATGTCATGTGATTGAGATGAATGACCTCCAACAACCACAGCCAACTTCCTTTGTGCTAGGTATGATTCCAACCAATGGAGAGTTTTCCCCTTGATTGCCATTGACTTCAGTTTTGCTAGGGCTCCTTGATGCCACACTCGATCAAATGCTGCCTTGATGTCAAGGGCAGTCACTCTCACCTCACCTCTTGAGTTCAGCTCTTTTGTCCATGTTTGGACCAAGGCTGTAATGAGGTCAGGAGCTGAGTGGCCCTGGCGGAACCCAAACTGGGCGTCAGTTAGCAGGTTATTGCTGAGTAAGTGCCGCTTGACGACACCTTCCATCACTTTGCTGATGATTGAGAGTAGACTGATGGGACGGTAATTGGCCGGGTCGGATTTGTTCTGCTTTTTGTAGACAGGACATACTTGGGCAATTTTCCACATTGCCGGGTAGATGCCAGTGTTGTAGCTGTACTGGAACAGCTTGGCTAGGGGCGCAGCTAGTTCTGGAGCACAAGTCTTCAGTACTATTGCCGGAATGTTGTCAGGGCCCATAGCCTTTGCAGTATCCAGTGTCTTCAGCCGTTTCTTGACATCACGTGGAGTGAATTGAATGGGCTGAAGACTGGCATCTGTGATGCTGGGGACCCCAGGAGGAGGCCGAGATGGATCATCCACTCGGCACTTCTGGCTGAAGATAGTTGCAAATGCTTCAGCCTTGTCTTTTGCACTCACGTGCTGGGCTCCACCATCATTGAGGATGGGGATATTTTTGGAGCCTCCTCCTCCTGTTAACTGTTTAATTGTCCACCACCACTCACGACTGGATGTGGCAGGACTGCAGAGTTTTGATTTGATCCGATGGTTGTGAGATCGCTTAGCTCTGTCTATCGCATGTTGCTTCCGTTGTTTGGAATGCAAGTAGTCCTGTGTTGTAGCCTCACCAGGTTGACACCTCATTTTTCGGTATGCCTGGTGCTGTTCCCGGCATGCTCTCCTGCACTCTTCGTTAAACCAGGGTTGACCTCCTGGCTTGATGGTAATGGTAGAGTGAAGGATATGCCGGGCCATGAGGTTACAGATTGTGGTTGAATACAATTCTGCTGCTGCTGATGGCCCACGGCGCCTCATGGATGTCCAGTTTTGAGTTGCCAGATCTGTTCGAAATCTGTCCCATTTAGCACGGTGGTAGTGCCACACAACACGGTGGAGGGTATCCTCAACATGAAGACGGGACTTCGTCTCCACAAGGACTGTGCGGTGGTCACTTCCACCAATGCTGTCATGGACAGATGCATCTGCAACAGGTTCTTCCTCCACTGCCTGGGCAGGTTCCAGTACTTGAATATCTGAAACAAAAAAGGTACAAGGATTTGGCTGTGGTGAGGGGAGAGGAGAAAGTAAGAAGTGCGTGCTTACACCATCAGCAGGCTGTAAGTCAGAAGAGATTGTGGGATGAGGGGGACGTGGGATGAGAGAAGGAGGATTAGGTATGTAGATACCCTCATCTTTAACAGCTTCAGTCCTGCCGGTGGCCACGGCCTCAGCAATGGCCATTCCCATAATGGCCAACACCGTCTCCTCTATGGAGGTTAGAAGATCCCCCTCCGGTTAGTTCCTGGTGCTTCCAGTTGTGCGCCACATTCTCCTGCAAGAGAGAGGGAAGTGTGTCAGTAAATGTTGTGTAATCTGTGTGGGTCATGTGGCTGTCATGGTTGAATAGCTGGCAGTGTGTGCAAGCTGTGAGATGTGGGTTTGAGGTTTGCTACAGTGCTAAGTGTGTGAGGGTGAGGTGAAGCATATGAATGTTAAGTATGAGTTCTGATTGATAGAGATTGTTGGTAGGTGAGTGATGAGGGTGTGATGAATTAAGCAGTGGCTAAGGCTAGTGGTGCAGTTGGTAGGATATGGCATTAACCATTTGTGTGAGATCATTAAACTTCTCCTGCACTACATCCCTATTCTTGGAGCTATACTCCTGGCATTGACGTCCTCCGCGATCTCTTACCACTGCCTTCTGAGCATGTGTCTGGAGGGCCTCCGGCTTCCTTGAGGGTACAAAACAGCTCTCCTCCGTTCCACCTCTTCCACCAAGACTTCCAGTGCAGCATCCAAAAACCTTGGTGCCCGCTCTCTCCCATGGTCAGCCATTGTTGATTGTTGCACAGCACGCTATTCCCAATGATCTCAGTACCTCCAGCAGCCACAATGCACCTTCCGTTTAAGAGGTGCAGGCTAGCTTTAAGTAGTGCTAGGCAGTAATGATATTGGGCCCTCCGCTGATGTGTGCAGCCAATGAACAGCTGGCTGCATGCAAAAATCATTATAATGATCAGTCAGCACCAAGTTGTGTACTGCCTGCATTCCACTGAACGGGCATGTTTTAATCATGCATAGAAATCCCTGCGCCCGTTTTTGGGGGCTAAATAATTTAACCCCCAATCCGTTTTCATGATGTTGGTTGGGGTATAAGTATCAACCAGGACACTGGGGAGAACTCCCCTGTTCTTCTTCTAAATAGTGGCATGGGATATTTTATATCAACCTGAGAGGGCAGATTGGGACTCGAATTAACATCTCATCTGAAAGACGGCACCTCCGACAGTACCGCACTCCCTCAGTACTGCACTGGAGCATCAGCCTAGACTTAGCATTCAAATCTCTGGAGTGGGACTTGAACCCACAACCTTCTGGCAAAGGTGGGAGTGCAGCCTCTGAGCCAAGGCTGACACCTACTTCCCACTGGACCATGATGCCACCACCAAACATCAAGCCATCATTTTCCAGACTATCTCATCTCCACTGAATATCATCTCTCCATGGCCTCCAACTTCATAGTTCCCCAATCCCACATAGCCTGCTTCTACCTTCTTCCCAAGATCCACATACAGGACTGCCATGGTAGATCTATCGTTTCAGCCTGTTCTTGCCCCACAGAACTGATTTTTTCCTATCCTGACTAATTTTTTCTCCCATTGTCCAGCCTCTTCCTGCCTATATCTGCAACTTTTCCAACACCCTCCACCACTTTAACAGTTTCCAGTTTCCTGGCCCTAACAGTCTTCTTTTCACTATGGATGTCTAATCCCTCTACACCTCTATCCCCCACCAGGATGGCCAGAGGGCCCTCTGCTTCTTCTTTGAATAGAGGCCCAACCAGTCCCCAACCACCACCACCCTCCTCGCCTGGCTGGACTTGTTCTCACATTAAACAACTTCTCCTTTGACTTTCTTCAAATAAAACGGTGTTGCTATGGGAACCTGTATGGGTCCTAGCTATGCTTGCCTTTTCGTGGGATAAGTGGAACATTATTTGTTCCAGTCCTACTCAGGTCCCCTCCTTTACCTCTTTTTCCAGTACATTGATGACTGTATCGGTGCCGTTTCCTGCTCTCGCTCCGAACTGGAAAATGTCATCATCTTTGCTTCCAATTTCCACCCTTCCCTTGCCTTCACATGGTCCATTTCCGACTCTTCCCTTCTTTTCCTCCACTTCTCTATCTCCATTTCTGGGGATAGGCTGCCGACTAATATACACTATAAGCCCACCGACTCCCACAGCTACCTTGACTACACTTTCACCCTGCTTCCTGTAAGGGCTCTATTCCATTCACCCAGTTTCTCCATCTCCGTCACGTCTGTTCTGATGATGACACCTTCCATACCAGTGCTTCAAATATGTCTTTAATTTTCCTCAACCGAAGATTCCCCTCAACCGTTGTTGACAGGGCCCTCAACCGCATCCCTCCCATTTCCCGCACTTCTGCTCTCACCCCTTTCCCACCCAGAACCATGATAGGATTCCCCTTGTCCTCACCTTCCACCCCACCAGCCTCCACATTCAACGGATCATCCTCCGCCATTTCCACCACCTCCAGCGTGATGCCCCCACCGAACACATCTTCCCCTCCCCTTTTAGCATTCCAAAGGGACTATTCTCTCCGCGACACCCTAGTCCGCTCTTCAAGGAACCCCAACACCCCCTTCCCTTCCCATGGCACCTTCCCGTGCAAGCGCAGGAAATGCAACACCTGCCCTTTTACCTCCTCCCTTCCCACTGTCCAGGGCCCCAAAATTGCAGGTGAAACTGCAATTTACTTGTACTTCTTTCAATTTAGTATACTGTATTCGCTGCTCACGATGCGTTGTCCTCTTCATTGAGGTGACCAAATGCAGATTGGATGACCGCTTAACAGAGCACTTCTGTTCAGTGATCCTGTGCTTCCTGTTGCCTGTTATTGTAATTCTCCGCTCCACTCCCACTCTGACCTCTCTGTCCTTGGCCTCCTACACTATTCCAACGAAGCTCAACGGAAGCTTGAGGAACAGCACCTCATCTTTTGATTAGGCACTTTACAACCTTCTGGACTCAACACTGAGTTCAACAATTTCAGAACATAACCATCGCTCCCATTTATTCGGACAGCAGCTGTTGGTAATGATTCTGCTATTGCCATTTACACATAGAATCATAGAATGGTTACAGCACAGAAGGAGGCCATTTGGCCCGCCAAACCCGTGCCAGCTCTCTGCAAGAGCACTTCAGCTAGTCCCACTCCCCGTAGCCCTGCAAATTGTTTTCCTTCGGGTACTTATCCAATTCCCTTTTAAAAGCCACAATTGAATCTGCCTCTACCATCCTTTCAGGCAGTGAATTCCAGATCCTAATCAATCGCTGCATGAAAAAGCTTTTCCTCATGTCGCCTTTGATTCTTCTGCCAATCACCTTAAATCTGTGTCCTCTGGTTCTCGACCCTTCCGCCAATGGGAACAGTTTCTTTCTATCTATTCTGTCTAGCCCCTCATGATTTTCAACACCTCTATCAAATCTCCTCTCAACCTTCTCTGCTCTAAGGAGAACAAGCCCAGCTTCTCCAGTCCATCCACGTAACTGAAGTCCCTCATCCCTGGAACCATTCTTGTCAATCTTTTCTGCAACCTCTCTAAGGCCTTCACATCCTTCCTAAAGTGTGGTGCCCAGAATTGGACACAATACTCCAGTTGAGGCCAAACCAGTGTTTAATAAAGGTTCATCATAACTTCCTTGCTTTTGGACTTTATGGGCAGGATTTTCATTGGGCCGTGGAGTCGGGATTGGAGGCGTGTGGGGGTTTAAAATCCAGAAATCGGGGGTCCCGACCCCATCCTGCACCCAAACCCGCCTCCATGCCAGTTTCAAAGGAGGTGGGTACCCGCCCCGCACTGGGACCCGCCTCCCCGAGGCGGGAAGGGGATTAGTGCCAATTAACTGCCATTTAACAGGTAGTTAACAGGCAGCTTTTAGCCTAATCCCTATTTTTAAGGTTGAAGTGTGGGATTCCCGATGGTTCCAAACCATGCCAAGTTAGAGGAGACGGGCCGTCGGGTTGAAGGACTTCGAGGGGTCGAGATGTTGGTGTTCAGGTGAGTGATATGTGCATGAGTGCAAAGGTAAGTGTGTTTGGTGTGTCTAAAGTGAGTAAAGAAGTTTAAATGACCTTTTCTTACCTTTTCAGCCTTCCTTCCTTTAGGTCCCGGGAGTCCCTCATCTTACCGGCACAGAAAGCAGAATGGCTGCAAACTGTCAAAAGTGACAGCCTTCAGCTTACTGTGCAGAAGAGATTTCTAACTGAGTCTGCAGAGAAGGACTCAAGTTAGAAGTAAGACTGTCAGTGTTTGACAGCTTCAAACAGCTGTGAAACACTGATATTTCATCTGTCAAAACCTCTTGACAGGTGAAATTTCAGTCTGTGACATCACCTGTTGCCGGGTGGCCCTTAATTGGCCTGCTGAGCCCGCTGGGCGGGCTCAACAAGGTCAATCAAGTTAAAATTGCGTGGATTGGCCGCATCTCGATGGAAGCGGGACTACAACCCCGAAAGTTGTAGTCCCGCCTCCAACCCGACTCCTGAATGAAAATCCTGCCCTATGCCTCTATTTATGAAGCCCAGGATCCCGTTTTTTTAAATAACTGCTTTCTCAACCTGCCCTGCCACCTTCAACGATTTGTGCACATATACCCCCCGGTCTCTCTGTTCATGCACCCCCTTTAGTTCATATTGCCTCTCCTCGTTCTTCCTATCAAAATATATCACTTCTCACTTTTCTGTATTAAATTTCATCTGCCATGTGTCCGCCCATTCCACCAGCCTGTCTATGTCTTACATAAGAACATAAGATGTAGGCGCAGGAGTAGGCCATTTGGTCCCTCGAGCCTGCTCCTCCATTCAATAAGATCATGGCTGACCTGATCTTGGTCTCAATTCCACTTTCCCCATAACCCTTGACTCCCTTACCTTTCAAAAATCTGTTTATCTTCACCTTAAATATATTCAATGGCCCAGCCTCCACAGCTCTCTGGGGAAGAGAATTCCAAAGATTCATGACCCTCTGAGAGAAGAAATTCCTCTGCATTTCCAATTTAAAAGGGTGCCCCCTTATTCTGAAATTATGCCCCCTAGTTCTAGATTCCTGCATAAGGGGATACATCTTCTCTGCATCTATCCTGTCAAGCCCCTTCAAAATCTTATATGTTTCAATAAGATCCCCTCTCATTCTTCTAAACTCCAATGAGTATAGGCCAACCTGCTCAACCTTTCTTCATAAGGGAAGCAAGGATAGAAACAAAAGACAGGAAGGAGAAAAGCAAAAGTGGAAGGCAGAGAAATCAAGGGTGTAAATCAAACAGGGCCACAGTAAATAATAATTCTGAAAGGACTAAGAGTGCTAAAAAATCAAGGCTTTGTGTCTTAATGCAAGGAGCATTCATAATAAGGTGGATGAATTAGCTGCGCAAATAGATGTAAACGGATATAATATAATTGGGATTACGGAGACATGGCTCCAGGATGACCAAATCTGGGAATTCAACATCCAGTGGTATTCAATATTCAGGAAGGACAGGAAAAAAGGAAAAGGAGGTGGGGTAGCATTGCTGGCTAAAGAGGAGATTAACACAATAGTAAGGAAGGATATTAGCTCTGATGATGTGGAATCTGTATGGGCAGAGCTGAGAAATACCAAGGGGCAGAAAATGTTAGTGGGAGTTGTATACAGACTCCCAAACAGTAATGCTGAGGTTGGGGATGGCATTAAACGGGAAATTAGAGACGCATGCAATAAGGGCACAGCAGTTATTATGGGTGACTTTAATCTACATATAGATTGGGCTAACCAAATTAGTAACAATACTGTAGAGGAGGAATTCCTAGAGTGTATATGGGATGGTTTCCTGGACCAATATGTCGAGGAACCAACTTGAGATCAGGCCATCTTAGTCTGGGTATTTTGTAATGAGAAAGGATTAATTAGCAATCTTGTGCGAGGCCCCTTGGGGAGGAGCGATCATAATATGATACAATTCTTCATTAAAATGGAGAGTGAAGTAGTTGACTCAGAGACTAGGGTCCTGAATTTAAATAAAGGAAACTACGATGGTATGAGGCACGTGATGGTTAGGATGGATTGGAGAACGTTACTTAAAGGGTTGACGGTGGATAGGCAATGGCAAACATTTAAAGATCGCATGGATGAACTACAGAATTTGTTCATCCCTGTTTGGCATAAAAATAAAACAAAAAAGGTGACTCAACCATGGCTAACAAGGGAAATTAGGGATAGCATAAAATCCAAGGAGAGGACATATAATTTGGCCAGAAAAAGCAACAAACCTGAGGATTGGGAGCAGGTTAGGATTCAGCAAAGGAGGACAAAGGGATTAATTAAGAGGGGGGAAATAGAGTATGAGAGTAAGCTTACAGGGAACATAAAAACTGACTGTAAAAACTTCTATAGATATGTGAAGAGAAAAAGATTGGTGAAGTCAAGCGTAGGTCCCTTGCAGTCAGAATCAGGGGAATTTATAATGGGGAACAAAGAAATGGCAGACCAATTAAATACATACTTTGGTTCTGTCTTCACAAAGGAGGACACAAATAATCGCCGAGAGATGTCGGGGAAAATATGGTCTAATGAGAGGGAGGAATTGAATGAAATCAGTATTTGTAGGGAAATGGTGTTCGGGAAATTGATGGGATTGAAGGCCAATAAATCCCCAGGGCATGATAATCTACATCCTAGGGTACTTAAGGAAGTGGCCCTAGAAATAGTAGATGCATTGCTGATCATCTTCCAAAATTCTATAGACTCTGGAACAGTTCCCATTGATTGGAGGATAGCTAATGTAACCCCACTATTTAAAAAGGGTGGTAGAGAGAAAATGGGGAATTATAGACCAGTAAGCCTGACATTGGTAGTTGGTAAAATGCTAGAGTCCATTATAAAAGATGCAATAGCAGAGCACTTGGAACACAGTGACAGGATCGGACAAAGTCAACATGGATTTACAAAAGGTAAATCATGCTTGACTAATCTCCTGGAATTTTTTGAGGATGTAACTGGTAGAATAGATAAGGGAGAACCAGTGAATGTGGTGTATTTGGACTTTCAGAAGGCTTTCGATAAGGTTCCGCATAAGAGATTAGTATGCAAATTTAAAGCACACGGGATGGGGGTAAGGTACTGTCTTGGATAGAGAACTGGTTGGCAGACAGGAAGCAAATAGTTGGAATAAACAGGTCTTTTTCCGAGTGGCAGGCAGTGACTAGTGGGGTACCACAGGGATCGGTGCTAGGACCCCAGCTATTCGCAATATATATAAATGATCTAGACGAGGGAACTAGATGTAATATCTCCAAGTTTGCAGACAACACAAAGCTGGGTGGGTGTGTGTGCTGTGAGGAGGATGCAGAGAAACTCCAGTATGATTTGGACAGGTTGGGTGATTGGGCAGATGCATGGCAAATGCAGTATAATGTGGATAAATGCGAGATTATCCACTTTGGTGGCAAAAACAGGAAGACAGATTATTATCTGAATGGCAATAGATTGGGAAAAGGGGAAGTGCAACGAAACCTGGGTGTCCTTGTGCACCAGTCGCTGAAGGTAAGCATGCAAGTGCAGCAGGCGGTTAAGAAGGCAAATGGTATGTTGGCCTTCATAGCGAGAGGATTCGAGTACAGGAGCAAGGATGTCTTGCTGCAGTTGTACAGGGCCTTGGCGAGACCACACTTTGAGTATTGTGTGCAGTTTTGGTCACCTTATCTGAGGAAGGATGTTCTTGTCATGGAGAGAGTGCACCGATGATTCACCAGACTGATACCTGGGATGGCAGGAATGACGTATGAGGAGAGATTGGGTCGATTAGGCTTATATTCACTAGAGTTTAGAAGAATGAGAGGTGATCTCATTGAAACTTATAACATTCTAACAGGACTAGACAGACTAGGTACAGGAAGGATGTTCCCGATGGCCGGCGAGTCCAGAACCAGGGGTCACAGTCTAAGGATAAGGGGTAGGCCATTTAGGACTGAGATGAGGAGGAATTTCTTCACCCAGAGAGTGGTGAACCTGTGGAATTCTCTACCACACAAGGCAGTTGAGGCCAATTCATTAAATATATTCAAGAAGGAGTTAGATATATTTCTTAAGGCTAAAGGGATCAAGGGATATGGGGAGAAACCAAGGACAGGGTACTGAATTCGGATGATCAGCCATGATCTCATTAAATGGCGGAACAGGCTCGAGGGGCCGAATGGCCTACTCCTGCTCCTATCTTCTATATTTCTATGTAACCTCTTCATCTCCAGAGTCAACCTCGTGAACCTTCTCTGAACTGCCTCCAATGCAAGTATATCCTTCCTTAAATAAAGAGACCAAAACTGTACGCAGTACTCCAGGTGTGGTCCCACCAATGCCCTGCACAGTTGTAACAGGACTTCCCTACTTTTATACTCCATTCCTTTTGCAATAAAGGCCAACATTCCATTTGCCTTCCTAATTACTTGCTGTACCTGCATGCTAACTTTTTGTGATTCATGTACAAGGACCCCCAGGTCCCTCTATACCTCAGCATTTTGTAATCTCTCCCCATTTAAATAATAATTTGCTTTTTTATTTTTCCTACCAAAGTGGATAACCTTGCATTTTCCCACATTAAACTCCATCTGCCAGATTTTGCCCACTCACTTAGCCTATCTATATCCCTTTGGAGATTCTTTGCGTCCTCCACACAATTTGCTTTCCCACCTATCTTTGTATCATCAGCAAATTTGGCTACATTACACTCAGTCCCTTCATCCAAGTCATTAATATAGATTGTAAATAGTTGAGGCCCCAACATTGATCCCTGCAGCACCCCACCAGTTACGATTTGCCAACCTGAAAATGACCCATTTATCTTGACTCCATGTGCTGGATTTTGCCACCCTGGGGAGGCGGGTTTGGAGGCGGGACTGCCGGGCAAATGGCAGAATCTGAGGGCGGGTGCCCATTCCGCCCCAACCCGCCTCCGTGCCATCTTCCCAGGAGCAGGTAGCCGACCCACGCCGGGTCCTGTCTCCTGGAGGCGGGAAGGGTTTACAGCCACTTAACTGCCTGTTAACAGGTAGTTAACAGGCAGTTAAGAGGATCATCCCCATTTTTCCACCAGAGGCGCGGGCTTTCCGACGTCAGGAAACCCTGCCAGGGCCACCGAGGTGAGCAGTGGGTCTGCGGGGATTGGAGGGGTGCAAAGGTGCGCTGTGGCGGTAAGTGATGGGTGCAAGTGTGGAGAGGTAAGTATGTGAGGTGAGTGGAAAGTGATAAAAAATGTTTACTTACCTTTGTTTGTTCCTGCAGACTTCAACAGTTAGGGATGCGGAGACTCTCGCATCTCAGGCAGAGATGACAGACGGCTGCTGCATTCTCTGATGCAACAGCCATCTAATTTCTGCTCACAAAAGAGGTTTGATGAGCCTTGAATACAAAGACTCATCAAACAACCGAGAATGTCAGTGTTTGACAGCTTCACCGAGCTGTCAAGTGATGACAATTCATCTGTCAATAATTTTTAATAGCGTGGGTTGGCCAGAAGTTGATGGAGGCGGGACTAAAACCCGACAAGTGGGAGTCCTGCCTCCAAAAGCTCCCCATTGACAAAATCCAGCCCTCTGTTTTCTGTTAGTTAGCCAATCCTCTATCAATGCTAATATATTACCCCCAACCCCATGAGCTCTTATCTTGTGTAGCAACCTTTTATGTGGCTCCTTATCGAATGCCTTCTGGAAATCCAAATACATGACATCTACTGGTTCCCCTTTATCCACCCTGCTCATTACATCCTCAAAGAATTGCATCAAATTTGACAAACATGATTTCCCTTTCATAAAACTATGCTGACTCTGCTTGACTATATTATGAATTTCTAAATGTCCTGCTACCACTTCCTTAATGATGGACTCCAGCATTTTCCCAATGACAGATGTTAGGCTAACTGGTCGATAGTTGCCTGCTTTCTGTCTCCCTCCTTTCTTAAATAGGAGCGTTATATTTGCGGTTTTTCAGTCCGCTGGGACCTCTCCAGAATCCAGGGAATTTTGGTCTTCTTGAAGTCTATCACTGTCCTGCTATACTTCCAAGTTTTGTGTCATCTGCAAATTTTGAAATTGTGCCCTGTGCACCCAAGTCTAAGTCATTAATATATATCAAGAAAAGCAGTGGTCCTAGTACTGACCCTTGGGGAACACCAGTCCAAAAAACAACCGTTCACTACTACTCTCTGTTTCCTGTCACTTAAGCCAATTTCATATCCATGCTGCCACTGTCCCTTTTATTCCATGGGCTTCAGCTTTGCTGGCAAGCCTATTATGTGGCACTTTATCAAACGCCTTTTGAAAGTCTATGTACACCACATCAATCGCATCGCCCTCATCAACCCTCTCTGTTACCTCATCAAAAAACTCAGTCAAATTAGTTTAAACACGATTTGCCTTTATCAAATCTGTGCTGGCTTTCCTTAATTAATCCATACTTGTCCAAGTGACTGTTAATTTTGTCCCAGATTATCTTTTCTAAAAGCTTCCTCACTACCTCTAGTCCCATCTTTTGTTTCTTTACTTATCCCATTACCATCCCCCTTTGCCTTGCACCTCTTATGTTCATTAATAAATAGACATTCTTATTATGAACACAGCTAGCTTTTGCTAGTTACTTTATTGAGCAAATGTGGACTAGGTACAGTATCTGTAGAGGCTTCCATCTTGACTGCTGCCTTGTGGGTAGCCTAGTGCCTCATGGGTAATGTAGTCTTAATATATATACAGCTGGGTAGTGTAGTCTTATATACAGCTCTACACAGCTCTACGGCTCCACCTAGTGTCCACTATAGAATGACATGTTATTGATCATTACAGCACCATCATTCCTTTTGTCATTTAATCTCTCCTGCATTCAACCCTATCACAGACCTTCTCGTTTGTTCTTTCCTCCACTAGCCCCTTTCCCTGCCTCTGTACTTGCTTAAAATATGTTACATCTCTAACTTTTTCCAGTACTGATGAAAGGTCATCGATCAGAAATGTTAACTTTGTTTCTCTCTCCACAGATGCTGCCTGATCCCCTGAGTATTTCCAGCATTTTCTGTTTTTATTACTAATAAATGGTAGACCGTCTCCTGCGCTTTCCCAACTCCGGATGATTTCGCTCACCTGCTCGGAGAATTTCCGGACCTGACCAGGCCCACATTCTCCTCTACGGCCACGCAGCATGGTGTTGAACACCACATCACCACCACCGGCCCCCCAGTCCACGCGCGGGCCCGGCGCCTCGAACCCGGCAAACTGGCGGTCGCGAAGGCGGAGTTCGCTATGATGGAACGCCTGGGAATAATTCGCCGGTCCAATAGTCCCTGGTCTTCGCCTCTCCACATTGTACCGAAATCTGGCGGCAGATGGCGGCCATGCGGCGACTATCGACGGCTTAACGATGCTACCACTCCTGATCGATACCCGATCCCCCACATTCAGGATTTCTCTGCCCATTTGGCTGGGAACACCATTTTTTCAAAGGTGGATCTGGTCCGAGGCTACCACCAGGTCCCGGTACACCCGCAGGACGTGCAGGAGACTGCAGTCATCACCCCATTCGGCCTGTTCGAATTTCTGAGGATGCCTTTTGGTTTGAAGAACGCTGACCAGGCCTTCCAGCGTCTCATGGACTCTGTGCTGCGGGACCTCGACTTCATTTTCGTCTATTTAGACGACATCCTCGTGGCCAGTCGGAGCAAGGAGGAACACGTTGCACACCTGCGCACCCCCTTTTTCGTCGTCTCAATCCGGCCAAGTGTCAGTTTGGTCTACCGCATATGGATTTCCTGGGGCATCGTATTACACCAGAGGGAGCAGTGCCGTTGCAAACAAAGGTGGAGGCGGTGACGTCCTTTCCGTGCCCACAGACCGTCAAGGCCCTGCAGGAGTTCCTCGGGATGGTAAATTTTTATCACCGCTTTGTGCCCAAGGCAGCTCTGCTCATGCAGCCCCTGTACGAGGCCCTCAAGGGCAAGTCTGGCAAGGATCCGGTTAGCTGGACAGTCGACATGGACCGGGTGTTCATTGAAACAAAAGGCGCCCTCGCCAACGCGACCATGCTGGCGCACCCGCTACCAGGTGCCACCATCGCCCTCACCACCGACGTGTCAGACTACGCCATCGGCGCAGTGCAAGAACAGTGGGTCCATGGTACGTGGCAACCGCTGGCGTTCTTCAGCCGTCAACTACGGCGCAACGAGCGGAAATACTGCACCTTTGACCGGGAGTTGCTAGCTCTTTTCCTGGCCATCCGCCATTTCCGGTTCTTGCTGGAAGGACGTACTTTTACTGCTTTCGTAGACCATAAGCCCCTAATGTTCGCTATGGCCAAGACCGCCGAACCGTGGTCAGCCCGACAACAACGTCAACTTACGTTTATTTCTGAGTTCACGACGGACATTCAGCACGTGGCCGGTAAAGACAACCTGGTGGCAGATTGCCTCTCCCACGCGACCATTCATGCAGTCCAGCTCGGAATCGACTACGCCCTCATGGCTGCGGATCAAACCTCGGATCCGGAGGTACAAGATTACCGAACCAGCCCCTCTAGCCTCCAAGCGGCCGACGTGAAATTCCATGCCGCGGGCACCACGCTACTGTGTGACGTCTCCGTAGGAGATCCTCGCCCTATTGTGCCAGTCGCCTGGCGCCGAAAAGTGTTTGGCACCATACACGGGTTGTCACATCCTGGCATGAAGGCCTCACAACGGCTGATGTCATCCAAATTCTTGTGGCGGGGCATGCACATGGATGTCCGCGACTGGGCCAACACCTGCGTGGTCTGCCAAAAGGCCAAGGTGCAGCGTCACGTCAAAGTTCCATTGGCCACCTTCGCTGTCCCAGAACGTAGGTTCGATCACGTGCATGTAGACCTGGTGGGGCCACTTCCACCTTCCCATGGGTTCACACATCATCTTACGCTGGTGGACCGCACCACTAGATGGCCAGAGGCAGTTCCTTTGTCATCCACCACTTTCGCGGACGTAGCCAGGGCATTTATCTCCTCTTGGGTCGCCCGTTTCGGGGTACCGGCGGACATCTCTTCCGATCGTGGGCCGCAGTTTTCCTCTGAGCTCTGGAACACAGTGGCTCAAGGGCTCGGCATCAGGCTACATCGCACCACAGCCTACCACCCACAGGCGAACGGCCTGTGCGGGCGATTTCACAGGTTGCTCAAAGCCGCACTGAGGGCCAGCCTCCAAGGCGCTGGTTGGGTGGACAGGTTACCATGGGTCATGTTGGGTCTTCGCACGGCACCCAAGGAAGATCTTCGCTCGTCCTCAGCAGAGCTCGTCTATGGCCCGTTGCTCCGCGTGCCAGGAGATTTCCTTCCGACTCCAACAGAGTCATGGTCCGCATCCAAGCAACTCATCAGCCACCAGGAGGCTGCCAGGTGTTTTGCACCAGTACCAACGTCACATCACGGCTTTCAGAGCTCCCACGTCCCAGCAGAGCTGAAGAACGCCGAATTTGTGTTCAACCGCCACGATGCTCATCGGGATCCGCTCAAGGCCCCTTACACTGGTCCTTTCCGCGTGCTAGAGCCGGGAGACAAAATTTTCTCGTTGGACATCGGGGGTAAACCGGACCACATTTCGGTTGACCGGTTGAAGCCGGCTCACTTGGACCTTGACTGCCCGGTCGAGACCGCACAGCCGCCAAAACGTGGCCGACCACCCACAGTCGCCGTACCAGATCAAGTGCAACCGCCCGCCAGCCCGCCCGCTGACCAGCAGCTTTCACTTCAAACGTACAGAAGTTGCTCTGACAGGCTTGTCAGGCCTCCTCACCATTTCACTTTTTCTGTTAAAGACAATTCTGGGGGGCCGCATGTGGCGGAGCCACTAAGGGACTCCGACCAACTGTATATAATTCCCTTTAACAATATGTTAGCTACAGCCTGAGTCTGTATCTTTGTTTTTACTGTTTGCATGTACAGAGCGCGGTCCCTTTAAGAGCGCGGGCAAACATGATGATGTCACGTCGTTCATCACGTGATCCCCCACCGGCGGTAAAAACGTGATGACGTCAACCACGGGACCGCTCTAGCTGTCCTCGTGGAGCCTCCAAACCGACTAGACCTGTTTTCGTAGTTCTCGTGTATTGGTTTGTTAAACTCCGTTTGTTTTATATTAAACATCGTTTGTTGATCGCCTGAGTCGACCTCAGCCTCTTGATAGGAACTAGACATTCCTACATTGGTGACCCTGACTTTTACGAACGGTTTTCGCAGAAGGAACGCAGCATGGAAACAAACGCCATTGCATTGAAGCTACCGCAATTCTGGGAGCAACAAGCGACCTCGTGGTTCGTCCAGGTCGAAGCCCAGTTTGCGCTACGGAACATCGTTGTGGATCAGACCCGTTACTTTTACGTGGTCTCTGCACTCGACAGCTCCACCGCCTCGCAGATCGTCAGCCTGCTTGAAAACCCCCCGGACGACGGCAAGTATGAAGCGATCAAGGCGCGGTTATTACAGGTCTTTGGGCTCACGAAGTCGGAGCGTGCCCGCCGACTGCTCGCTATGCCTTGCCTCGGGGAATCCAAGCCGTCTGAACTCATGAGCCAAATGCTCATGCTCCTTTGCTCTGAACCGCAATGCTCCCTCTTCAGGGAGCTATTCCTCAGTCAGCTACCGGAGCAAGTCCAGGCTGCCCTGGCCCGGTCCGAAGTCACAGACTGCGCAGCGCTTGCTGCTGAAGCGGATAAGATTTTCGCGGTGACGCAGCATTACTGCACTGCCACGAGGCGCCCATCCCCCATGGACGCCGCCCCAGCCCCATAGCCTGCGGGGCTGTGCTTCTACCACGCGTGGTTTGGCGCGAAAGCCAGATGTTGCCGCCCTCCCTGCAGCTTCTCTCCCAAAAAAAAACATCCACTGCAACCCCGGCGAAGGAAGAGCGGGTCTGACGGGTGCCCCGCAGCTACGATGGCCATCGGAAATTCTGGCAAGCTGTTGTTCATCACCGATTCCATCTCTGGTCAGCGATTCCTGTGCGACAGTGCACAGTGCAGCATTATTCCCGCGTTAGCTATGGGTGTTCAATCTGGGAGGCACGGTATCTCACTCAAGGCGGCTAATGGCGGTGCTACCCGGACCTTCGGCAAACAGCGGGTCCAGGTGTGCTTCGGCGGCCAGCGATTTGTTTGGGAATTTGTTACGGCCAGGGTTTCACAAGCCATCCTCGGCACGGATTTCCTGTGCGCCAACGGCCTCCTGGTCGATGTGCGGAACCGGCGGCTGGTCAACGTGGCCACGTTTAACTCCATTCTCCCAGTTTCTCCATCTCCGCCGTATCTGCTCTGATGATGCCACCTTCCACACCAGTGCTTCTGACATGTCTTCCTTTTTCCACAACCGAGGATTCCCCTCTACCATGGTTGACACGGCCCTCGACTGTGTCCGTTCTATCTCCCGCACTTCTGCCCTCACCCCTGCCCCTCCCTCCCGGAACCACGATAGGGTTCCCCTTGTCCTCACCTTTTACCCCCCCAGCCTCCACATTCAACGGATCATCCTCCGCCATTTCCGCTACCTCCAAAGTGATCCCACCATCAAATGCATCTTCCCCTCCCCTCCCCTTTCAGCATTCCGTAGGGACCGCTCCCTCCGAGACACCCTAGTCCACTCCTCTATCACCCCCAACAGCCCTTCCCCTTCGCCTGGCACCTTCCCGTGCAAGCGCAGGAGATGTAACACCTGCCCCTATACCTCCCCCCTTCCCACTGTCCAGGGCCCCAAACACCCCTTCCAGGTGAAACAGCGATTTACTTGTACTTCTTGCAATCTAATATACTGTATTCGCTGCTCACGATACGGTCTCCTCTACATTGGGGAGACCAAACGCAGATTGGGTGACCGCTTTGCGGAACACCTCCGTTCAGTCCGTAAGGGTGACCCCGAGCTTCCGGTCGCCTGTCATTTTAATTCACCGCTCCATTCCCACTCGGACCTCACCGTCCTTGGCCTCTTGCATTGTTACATGGAAGCTCAACATAAACTCGAGGAACAGCAACTCATCTTCCGATTAGGCACTTTGCAGCCTTCCGGACTCAATATCGAGTTCAACAATTTCAGATCATAACCTCGGCCCCTATTACAAATTTACTTATAGTTTTTCTACCCCTTTGTTTTGGGTCTTCCCTCCCCCCCCCCTTTCCTTTTTTTTCTCTCTCCCACATGGCCGTTGTGTCTCATCCTGCCAGTACACGTCACACCTAATCTGAGCCATCTTTTGTCTCCACTTGTCCTATTACCATCTCGTCTGGTTTTGAATACCTCTTTACTTCTTTTGTTCTATCGCAGCCCTGCCTTCGATCTATTTTATTTCCTTTCCAGTTTTGAAAAAGGGTTTCGACCCGAAACGTTGACTCTAATTTCTCTCCACGGATGTTGCCTGGCCTGCTGAGTTTTTCCAGCATTTTCTGTTGTAATAAATACTGCCCTTGTCAGTGACACCCACATCCCATGAATGAACAAAAAAAAACTTTGTGTTGAGCCTCATACACAAAGAATGACTGGCTGGATGGTGATCTGGATGTTCTGCAGGGTCTATGAAACTACAGTGCTTCATGTGCCACCACTTTCAAATGGAAGAGGGAGAAACTGGAGAGGGAGGGGATAAATGTTACTGCACAGTACAGTGTTGGCACACGGACAGGTCGTGGAAGAAGTAATTACATTTCAATCCTGCATTTGTTGGGAGTCGCAAAGTGCGGCAGAATGCAGCACGATCCACGGAGCCAATGACTTGCAAAAATAATGCATACGCCTTACATAAGCAGAGCAGAGGGAGTGTTTCTTTAAATGGGAGTGCTGCTCGCTCGTACTGTAATTGCAACTGCAGTGTCCCAGGATGCATGTAGAGATGTTTTCCTCTGCAGTCTTCCCGTGGAGTGGGAGGGAGGGTGACAGCGGGCCAGAGTATTTGAGCTATGCAGCTCGGAAAGTGATCTTTCCAAATAAAGTGCGAGGGGGTTGTAGCCAGCAGGGCGGGCGGGCTATAAATGAACCGCGCGCACAGGCGGCAGGCTTTTGCTGGTTCAGACCTGGGTCAGGACTGTAGCATTGTTCAGAATGCCTCGGGTGGACGCCGATCTCAAGCTCGACTTCAAGGATGTTCTCGTGCGACCTAAAAGGAGCAGCTTGAAGAGCAGAGCCGAGGTGAGAGAGGAGAAAAAACACACACAGAGGAATTCGTTTCAAATGTTTTCAGAAAGGGGCAGGGATCCACTTTGACAATTTTAGTTCACCTCATCTAATCTGGACCATCCAAAGCTTTGTTTATTCCTTCTTTTGAACCTTCCTGTAAAAAGTTAACGATACGTGTTTTGTCCAGGCTCGTAGCCTGGGAACGAATCTAGAGGACTAGCAGAAGGTCAAGTGAAGAATTGTAACAAAATAACCCTTCAACTTGCCATGTCTCACTTGGACTCAAATACCATGGCCTGAAAGAGTTTGCAGTATGCGTTTGATGACGGTCTTTATTTTTTTACAAGTGCTTTGTTCAAAAATAACCCAAGCTAAGCCATGATCGGATGGGGAATGCAGTCCGCAGTGACGACTGATCAATATATTGCTGCATTCACTCCACAAGACCTGCGCCTCAAGTTAAATTGTTCCCTTGGGAACGTGCGGAGACTATCCCAGCATTGCGAGTAAGATGCGACATTTTTACTCTCTCAGGGAATTCAATAGTATTCAAACAGCTTATTTCCTGCAGTTGTCACCATAACATATGGATCCAAAAAAAACCTTAACCGGAGTAAAAATTTAAAAAAACACTTAGTATGCTTTTATTTGGAAGAAGAAACAGACTAGGTACAGAGTGAGTGGAACTCATTTCTATACAGCCCCCTGGCTGCTGTGAGCAGTAAAGATATGAACAAAATTTCAGTTGTACCCAAACTCATGCAGGCCATGTAACTGGTCCTATAACTGGTAAGACATTTAACTAGTCCAGTAACTGGCCATATAACTAGCTCCTTAATTGGTCATATAGGTTTGTATAACCACCCCAACAACTGATCATGTAACTGTTTCTATAACTGATCCTACAATTGCTCATATAACAATCCTAAAACTGATCATATAAGTTGTTTTCATAACAGGTTACATAATGGGTCGTATAACTGGTTATGACAGGTAAACAGGTAGTTAATGTAAGCAATAAAATAGTATTATAAAAAATAATGGCACTAAAAACTGAAAAATCCCCAGGACCTGATAGTTTCCAGCCCAGGGTCTTAAAGGAAGTAGGTGAGGAAATTGCAGATGCTTTAGCTGTAGTTTTCCAAAGCGCTCTCAATTCAGTAATTGTCCCTTTAGATTGGAAAATTGCAAATGTAACTCCATTATTTAAGAAAGCTGTGAGAGAGAAACCAGGAAATTTAAGTCTAACATCTGTTGTGTGGAAGTTATTGTAATTTGTAATTAAGGACAGAGTGACTGAGCACTTAGAGAAATTTGAGCTGATTAGAGAGAGCCAACATGGATTTGTAAAGGGTAGCTCATGTCTAATGAACCATAATGACATTTTTGAGGAAGTAACTAAAGTAGTAGACAGGGGAATGTCTATGGATATAGTTTATATGGACTTCCAGAAGGCATTTGATAAGGTTCCACATAAGAGACTGTTAGCTAAAGTTAAAGCTCATGGAATTGAAGACAAATTATTGACCAGGTTAGGATATTGGTTAGGTTATAGAAGACAGAGAGTAGCGATAATGGGTATGTACTCGAATTGGAAGGAAGTGGCTAGTGGTGTCCCAAAAGGATCTGTGCTGGGGCCTCATTTAGTCACAATATTTATTAATGAGTTAGATAACACAATAGAGAGCCATATATCCAAGCTTGGCGATGACACAAAGATTGGTGGTATAGTAAGTGAGTGGGTGAAACTGTGGCAGAGGGATTTCAATGCAGGTAAGTGTGAGGTCATCAATTTTGGACCAAAAAAGGATCGATCCAAGTATTATTTAAATGGTGAAAAGTTAGGAACAGTGGAGGTCCAAAGAGATTTAGGTGTCCTTATACACATCACTAAAATATAGTAGTCAGATTCAAAAAATAATCAAAAAGGCTAATGAATGTTAGCCTTTATAACTAGAGGACTAGAATATAAAGGGGAGGAGGTTTTGTTGCAGCTATACAAAGCCCTGGTTAGACCACACCTGGAGTACTGTGTACAGTTCTGGGTTCAGCACCTTCGAAAGGATATATTGGCCTTGGAAGGAGTGCAGCACAGATTCACCAGAATGTTACTAGGGCTCGAAGGAATTGATATTGTAGATAGAGAGAAACCTTTTCTGCAAGTGGGGGAGTTTAGGACAAGGGGACATAACCTTAAAATCAGAGCCAGGTCATTCAGGAGAGAAGTTAGGAAACACTTCTTCATGCAAAGGGTGGTAGAAGTGTGGAACTCTCTTCCATAACAAGCTGGAAATACTAGCTTAAATAATAATTTTAAATCTGAGATGAAGGAATAAAGAGCCATATATCCAAGTTTGCTGATGACAGTAAGTTAGGTGGCACTGTAAATAGTGTAGATGGGAGCAGAAAGTTGCAAAGGGACATTGATAGAAAAAGTGAGCGGGCAAAACTGTGGCAGATGGAATTCAATGTGGGGAAATGTGAGGTCATCCACTTTGGACCTAAGAAAGATTGATTAGATATTTTCTAAATGGCGAGAAGCTAGGAACTGTGGAGGAGCAGAGAAATTTAGGGGTCAAAGTACAGAAATCACTAAAAGCTAGTGGACACGTACAAAAAAATAATTAAAAGGGCTAATGGAATGTTGGCCTTTATCACAAGGGGGCTGGAATACAAAGGGGTGGAAATTATGTTACAGTTTCATATAAAACTCTGGTTATACCCCATTTAGAGTATTGCATTCAGTTCTGACATCACACCTCAGGAAGGATATATTGGCATTCGAGTGGGTACAGCGCAGATTCACCAGAATAATACCAGGGCTAAAAGGGTTAAATTATGAGGACAGGTTGCATAGACTAAGCGTGTATTCGCTTGAGAATAGAAGATTAAGGGGTGATCTAATTGAGGTGTTAGGGTAGATAGAGAGGAACTATTTCCTCTGGTGGGGCAGTCCAGAACAAGGGGGCATAACCTTAAAATTAGAGCTTGGCCATTCCTGGGTGATATCACGAAGCACTTCTTCACACAAAGGGTGGTGGAAATCTGGAACTGTCTCCTCCAGAAAGCTGTTGAGACTAGGTCAATTGAAAATTTCAAAACTGAGATTGATAGATTTTTGTCAGACAAGAGTATTAAGAGCTACAGAACCAAGGCGGGTAAATTGAGTTAAGATACAGATCAGCCATGGTCTAATTGAATAACAGAGCAGGTTTGAGGGGCTGAGTGGCCTGTTCCTATGTTTCTATTTAAGCTGCTAAGAAAAGACAGACTGGTCAATTCAACCTGTCCCACCCAGACATTGTGCAGTCTATGTGCACCATCAACCCACCTTCCCCACCACCCATACACCTGAGTCATGCAATTACTTGGGTGAGGCAACAAAATAGAGAAAAAAACTTTAGGCCAATTTAGAAAAAACTCAGCCAAATTCCTCTCCAACCCAAAGGATGTATACCCAGAGGGATAGAGCAGCAATCATAGGAGGTGATAATGAACCTGTACAAGGCATTGGTACGGTGACACCTGCAGTACTATGTGAAATTCTGGTCTCCATACTATAGCAATGGTATCCAGATATAGGAGGCAGTGCAGACAAAGGCACCCAAGGCATCTGAGCGATGAGGAGAGATTATCACAAACTTTAGAACCAGGGGACAAGGGCTCCAATTTAGAAGAGGGAAAACGCATTGTTTAGATGCAACTACTTTACACAGTGGGAGGTGAACATGTGGGGGGGGGAAATTTTCCTAGCCCCGGGAAGGTGGGACTGCCGGGTAAATGGCAGAAACTGGAAGCGGGTACCGAACCCGCTCCCAACCTGCCTCCGTGCCATCTTCCCAGGAGGTGGGTCCCCGACTCGCGCAGCGACCCTTCTCCTCCAGGCGGGAAGGAGATTACAGCCAATTAACTGCCTGTTAAGAGTTAAGAGGCTTATCCCCATTTTATCCCTGCAAGTGCGGGCTTCCTGACATCGGGCAACCCCGCCAGGATCACCGAGGCGAGCAGTGGGTCTGCGGGGGTGAGAGGGATCGAAAGGTCCGCTGTGGAGGTGAGTGATGGGTGCAGGTGTGCAGGGGTAAGTATGAGAGGTGAGTGTAAAGTCTTAGAAGAAGTTTACTTACCTTTGCTTCTTCCTGCAGGCTTCAACCCTTGGGGATCCGGAGGTGCCTTATCTCAACGGCAGAGATGACAGAATGGCTGCTGCATTCTCAAATGCAGCAGCCATCTGATTTCTGCAGAGGAAATAGGTTTTGGTGAGCCTTCAGTACAAGGGCGCACCTTAGAACAGAGATTGTCAGTGTTTGACAGCTTCTCTAAGCTGTCAAACACTGACAATTCATCTGTTAAAAAAGTTGACAGATGAAACGTCATATGCTGATGTCCTCTGTCACCGGCTTCCCTTTAATTGGCCTGCTAAGCCCACAGGGCGGGCTTAACAAGGTCAATCAAGGGAAAATAGCAATGGGTTGGCCGGACGTCGTTGGGGGCGGGTCTGAAACCCAACAACCAGTAGTCCCGTCCCCAACGTGTCCCCATTGATAAAATACAGCCGTGGCCAGGGAGGCAATGGAAGGAGATAGGGGGCAATTTTAACTTTAGGCAATGGTGTAAAATGGCGCTATCAAATTAGCTGCCCATTATACATCACACCTGATTTTCAATTCCATTAAATTCAATGGAAGGGGAAATCGGGCAGGATGTAGAAGAGGTGGCCAATTCGATAATGCTCAGTTTACATCATCGCCCAATGTTAAAATGACCCACTTAGTGTAGAAACATTTACTGGAGAATTGGATAGGCATTTGAGGTAGTGGACAATTGAGAACTCTTCGCTTTATGGACCGGTCAGAGGGAATGCAGAGTCTTCTCTAGGCCTGTACTTTCCTCTGTTCTTATAACTGCTTACATTACTGTTTTAGAACTGTTCATATTTGGTTATATAATTGGTCACATAACCAATCATATAGCCAGTCGTACAACTGTTCATATGACTGATTATAAAGCTGGTCATACAACTGTTCACATAACTAATCTGATTTCATATTTTAACCAGTATACTGTACATTGCCTTCCAAAACCCTAAACTATGTAAAGATAGTTTAATATTCTTTATTCACTATAACCTATTACATATTTTCTTTGACCCCTTTTGTGTGCAGTTGCATCAATCACTAGAGTAAAGCACCTTAATAAGGCAATATAGATAGTAATTACCTTGAAAATAAGATCAGTAAACCTCTATCTTGGTGAGGTAATACCGCAGTCATCTCAGCAAGTGGTAATGCATGAAAATGAGTGGTGCAGTGCTGGATAAAACCCCAATAGTTGTCAAAAGACCCACATTCAAGTTTTTTACAAAATAACTGCAGAATACATTGAACCTTTTCCATGACACAAACTTCAATTAAAAAACATCAACATTTTAACAGAAATTCAAGAATGAACCTGGTTTTGTAGCAGTTCAGGATTACATTGTTCCATTGATTGCCAGGATCTAGCAGTCTATTGTCTGGGCTGTAAAACCTATTGGGTCAATGGGAAGCAGAACATCAGGGCTCTATGGCTAGTAGTAATCGTGTCTGACTGTCGATTCTCATTATAATTATGCTCTCACTCAAAAATTAAATGAGCATCTATTTTTGTATTCATTCTCGGGATGTGGACATCGCTGGCAAGGCCAGCATTTAGTGCTCAGCCCTAGTTGCTCTTGAGAAAGTGGTGGTGTGCCTTTTTCTTGAACCATTGCACTATGTGTGGTGAAGGTGACCTACAATGCTGTTAGGCAATGAGTTCCAGAATTTTGACCCAGGGACAACATAATACCTAAAAACAAGTGAATTTTTTATAAGCTGTTTTATCACTAAAATCAGTCCTTGTCAGGGTTTTGCCCATCAACAGGAAAGCCAACACCAGTAATTGAAAATCATATTCCTAACATTTTCAGCCCTCAACATCCCTAGATATAAAGATGATTTTTTATAAAGAGATGGCTGAGTTTTTTTTTAGCAGAACTCCTGTCTTCTTGCATAAATGTACTACTAAAAGATCATGTTAAAATACTCCCTATCTAAATCCGCAGCATGATCCTACCTCTTTAACCTGATACTGCACATAGCATCAGGTCACCATGCATGTTAAATGTCAGTGCTCTCTGTGAATGATACTGGCTGCAGCTGGTGCTGGGAACTATGGCAGAGCTAGCAGTTTAAATCATGACTTCACAGAAGACCGAATTCTTGCTGGCTGCAAGGAGCTGTGCCAGATAGGGAGCTGTCTCGTGTGATTGGAACTGACCATGAGTGACATCATCATCAGAAACTGATACATTAACACTAGTTATTATGCCATTTTCTCAAGTCTATTGCTAGTGCAAATTTCTGCCAAATTTGCTACAATTATGCTATTGGGTAGTTTTAACAACACAGTCTTCACATTTAAAAGCTTTTATATAAAGTCTTCCCTTTCAGAACTCACCAAACAATTGCTAAAGAGAATGGTAAGCTATCATTACTGTTGCTTTAATGCTCTAAGCTGGACCTGTGCTTAAGGAATTCCTCCTCCGCTTTTATCTCTTTGCCCTTTCAATTATACACATGAATTTAGTCAATCTCAAAATGATTCACTTTATTCACTGATCCCTAGCTGCCTTACTTTCCTCTCATAATACTTGCTTTTCATATTATAATTATGACCTTTTTGTTCACAACTACAGAGATGAATAGAGGAAAAACCTTGCATTTATATAGTGCTTGTCACATCCTCAGGATAGCCTAAAGTACTTCACAGCCAATGAATTACTTTTGATGTTACTTATTATGTAGGTAAGATCAGGAGCCAGTTTGTGCACAGCAAGGTCCCACAAACAACAAATGAGATAAATGATCTGTTAAACTGCTCTTAATGGTTTGGTTGAGGGATGAATGTTGACGAGGAGAATTTCTATTCTTTAAGTAGTATCATGGGTACGCCACTAGACATAAGTGTGGGTCACAGAATCAGCCCTATAGTGATGTGGCTTACCTCCAATCTCTCTTGCTTGCCTTTAGTGAGGCTTGGAGCTGGGAGTGCAGCCTCAGAAAATTATGTTTATGTCCACCTGAACAGATGAGGGGGCCTCAGTTTAACATCTCATCTAAAAGACACCTCTGACAATACAGCATTCTTTCACTGCTGAAGTGTCAGTCTAGTTTATCTATTCAGCAGTAGTGGAGCTTGAACTGACTCAGACAAGAGTGCTACCAACTGAGCCAACTACCAACTGAGCCAACCTGACATTAACCTGTTAATGCTGCTTAAACCTCATGCTGTCAGAGGTTCGACAATATAAAGCCTCAGTTCCATAAACATTTCCCTCCACTTTTCTCGCCTCACCACACTGACTGTTGCTGAGGAGGATCCATGGACACTGGCTGCCTTCTGTTGCTTTTCTCAAGAAGCTATTCTTCATGTGCAAGCCTGGATACTCTCCTCACCTGACATCAGAACCCATGCACTTGTCAGTAGGAGCTGCTGGACAGCAATCAGGAATTGCTGGTTGATGTTGTTACTCCTGTCCCCCACCTGTTGTAAATCTTAGCACTCTGACTGACCCTTCCCAATTGAGATCAACCAGTTCATCACAGGCTCCTCCCGGTCCATGTTATAGGTCACTCTGGGCACTGCATTTAACCAGTTAGTCATTAAAGGAGCTCCTCCCTTTAGTTCTTCCATCAAACAAAATGGCATAGAAATTCAATCGTGCCCAAAAACGGTCACTCAGGTGGCAGTGCGCATACTGCGCACACCTGTTAACGTTGACCCAGGCAGCACATAATATTCGTGCCCCCTGTTCATTATGAGCCAGGCATGCAGCCAATGAATAGTGTGGATAGCATGCCTGTCTGTTTAGGGGGCCGAATATCTGGTGTCTCTGACACCACTTAAAGGCAGCCAGCACCTCTTAACAGGGAAATGCACTGTGGCTGCAGTCAATAGGGAGACATTTCTGCACACAAATGGCTGCAGCAAATACTGAGAGGGCACCAAGATTTTCCAATGCTGCCTTGAAAGCCATGGTTCAGGCAGTGGAAAAGCGGAGGGAGATTATCTTTCCCACCAGGGAGCAGAAAGCCCTCCAGGCAACACCTTTGCTGGCAATGGGAAAATATCACAGAGGAGGTCCATACAAGGAGCGTAGCTCCTAGGACATGGATACAATGTCGGAAGTTCAGTGACTTCACCAGAGTTGTCAAGTAGCAATACTGCTCTCTTATTCTTGTCTCAAGTCTCCAGCCTTACAACTCACAATGCTCCCCTCCCCCCCCCCCCACACTTCTATAATTTCTGTACCACATTTCACTTTAACGCCTTCTCCACAGACTCGTACACTATCTGCTATTGCAACCCTCACTTCCCCACACCTCACATCTGCATCACTGCATACCAGCTGTTCTATCATGACATGCACAACCTCTAAACACCTTACAGGATTCTCACAAACGTACTCCTTTCTTTCTTGCAGGAGAAGGTCACCCACAACTCCAGACAGCAGGCTGCCAAGCCCACTTGCACAGCCGAAGGGGATAGCCCTTGTCGCCCAGTAGCTAGCCTGTAACTTGACGGCCTGGCTGGAATAAAGGTGGCACAGAGGGCTGGCACAGATGAATGATTCCTGACTGCTGCCAGGAAACCAGGCACAGAGCTGCATAACGCGTTGCCTGTGGTTACAGACTTGCAGTACATTGAACGGGTAGAATCCCTTTTGATTGATTAAGATGTCAGGCTGGTAATGGGGAGCACACAAGTCAATGTGAGTGAAATCTATGGCACCTTGCGCTCTGGGGAAGCCTGCAATGCAGGCAAAGCCTAGTGCTGTCTCAGCCTGCTTTGCTCTATCCATGGGGAAAGAGATGTAGGTATTCCTCCTGGTGATCCCCCCGATACAATGGTGTACTGCAAACTGTGAAGTTTTGTTGATGTCACTTGCTGTAGCCTGTTGCTTAAAAGTTAAAGGCCACGATGACCCTAACATACTGTTCATGTCCTAGTTGTGACTGCAGCAGGCGAAATAGCTCGGGGACAGCCTCCCCATTGAAGCAAAGGCGCCTGATATATTGATTGCTAGTGAAGTTCATGTGAAGGAAGTGCTCCCTGAAGACCCGCTATGGGTATGGCTTCTTGCGTAGTGCTGTCCTCCTCCCTCTTGGTGCAGCTGCTCCTGCTCTCTTCCTTGATGCTTCCCCTTCTTCAGCCTTAATGGCAGCTCTACCTGACCACCCATGACTGCAGTCAATCTGTTTATAAAACCAGCCAAAAACAGTGCAATACCAGCAAAATCATCTTCTCTGCAGTCAAACCTGACTTTCAGAGTCAGAAAACAGGCCACAAATGCCCAGAAGGTAAACAGCAGTCTGAAAAGACAAACCAGCAACTGCCTGATCCCTTTAAATAGCGCTGGTGAAGGGTCCTTCCTGCCTGCTAGCAAAACAAGTTGCTGGGCAAATTTAGCATGTGTCGAGTCAGGTGCTGCAACATGTGTAAGACCTTTATTTATATAAACTATTCATTGCTTTAAATAGTTCTGGTGTGCACACTGGATGCCTACAGAGAAGCTCGATCCAATATGGCAGGCAGAGCATTTTCAGTTAGAAATTAGCGCACTTCCTGCCCGCCAGTTGAAGCTTTATGTGTTTGTTTAGCGCCTGAAAAATGGGTGTATGCGATTGAATTTATAAGCCAATGACACTACAAAGAAAACAATAAAGTATGACATCAAAAAAACTGACTGCCATCAAATAATATTTGCGTTTACATTGATATGAGTACTGGAAAAAGATTCCCCATCAGGTATATATGAAGGCAATTTTATGATGCAAGGCTCCTAGCATAGAACTTCACTGGACACAAGTGTGGGTTGCAGAATCAGTCCTATAGTGATGTAGCTTATTTCCAATCTCTCTCGCTTGCCTTTAGTGAGGCTTGGAGCTGGGAGCGCAGCCTCACAAAATTACCCTTTGGCTGTAAATGTAGGTAATACCTGATGCCTTTCACTGAATTTAAGACAATATTCCCATTTCAGTATTGACATAATAACCACAAATTGCTCAAAGAATCACTCTCATAGTTTTTTGATATCATCTGGAGTTATCTATTGGACAACAATCTTGCAATTTGCCAAGCTCTCCAGGATCCTAGTTGTATGATGTATAGTAGATAGTAACTATTTTCGGTATAAACCATCAAAATAACTTCAGAAACCATGTTCTTTGAGATCCGACAGTACAAATTCACATTCTGTGAGGTCTGTATCACACAACAGGAACACAACCCTAAGAGCTGTGCTCAATCATTGGAACATCAATGGTTTTGGCAGTGTCACCTTAGCTGCTGAAGTGTATTTTACTATAAAATATTTCAAAAAATTTACTACCATTTATAAAGAATACTAGAAGACTGCTGGTGAATTATACGACAGTAATCCAATTTGGGGTGCTGTTGGAAAATCTTTCCTCACGCTTTAACATCATCCGAACCTCTTTGATTGAATTACTGTCTTGTCATTCATTGGCAGGCATCCAATATCCTCTATACATTAATCTACACCACCACTTCAGTTGGCAACCAGCAACGATGGCAAGTGCAGTATTATTTTCAGCAGTAGCTTTGTTACCAGCATCAATGTTAATTTAATTGTAGGCACTCTTAGGAAAAGAATGAAAGTAGTTAAATATAGCAGCACTTCAAAAGCAATCCATTTTCACTTCTTTTGTGGATGCAACTCATAATAGGATCCTGATTTCAGCTTCACTTAGTCAAATTAACAAAGATCTGTGTCTTTTCAATTAATTAATTGAATGGTTTGCATCCTGGTTAGTTCTTTTTGACTCCTAGTGCCATGTCTTGAACTGGCAATGATAAGGAGACTACACATGTTCTGATTGTTTCGCTGCATCTGACATTACTGTTCCACAACACTCCGCACAGTTGAATTTGGGTTCCAGCCAAAAGACAAAAGGATGAATGATTCGCCTGGTGCTACTTCGGGCACACATATCATGTTTCTACTGTTCAGTCAATGTGCGTAAATCCATTTATCACACGTACACGCCTTGCTTTTTTTGGAGGAGCCAGCGTCCCTCAGAGAGCATTCGTCACAATGTCCACTGCAAGTGATGCCTCCCATTTAAGAAATTCATGATAACGTGTGGGCTTTAAATGAAACAGGCAGATGGAATGTGAATAAACTGATAATGAAGGGAGGCAATGCTACAAATGGCAAGAGTGAATGTTTTGCATGACCGTCATTACCACCAGTGGGGGAAGAAAACACAGCAGAAACTATAGACTCCGCAACTTGCTGAGTTCAAGTAAATAACGTTCACGAGTGAGAAGTAGCCATTGAAACACTGGCACATTTGATTTAAAAATTCTGATGCATTGACTGATGCTCACAATTGCCCTTCCATCTGAGGTTATGAATTTTTAAAAATTAATTCTTGGGATGTGGGCGTCACTAGCAACTTGGCATTTATTGCCCTTCCCTAGTTTCCTCTTGAGAAGGTGGTGGTGAGCCGTCTTCTTGAAGCGCTGCAGTCTGTGTGGTGAAGGGAGTTCCAAGATTTTGATCCAGCGACGATGAAGGAATGGCAATATACGTCCAAGTCAGGATGGTGTGTGATTTGGAGGAAAACTTGTAGATGACGGCGTTTCCATGTGCCCCAATGTTCTTCTAGGTGGTGGAGGTCACGGGTTTGGGAGCACAGTTCCAGCCAAGGCGTGAGCGAGGCTGTGCAGTGGTCTGAGATGTCCCATGCAGGCTGCTCATCGGCTTTTCCATTGTAGATATTGTGCATGCGCAAAAATCTGAATGGGCCGAGCATTGGGGGAGGCAGTGGAGCTATTAGCGGACATTGTTTGGGAGGTGCTGTCAAAGAAAGAATTCCAGCCTTGGTCAACTTATCAATAGGAGGGAGTGGGAAAAATAATGGCTAGAGAAGAGAGTTCATTCCTATCATCCTTATTGGTGGGTAAACTGGCAATATCATTGCGAATCAGGGCCATTCAACTCTGTTGGCCAACAGATTTAGAGAGCTAGCCTGGGGAGCAAGAAAAAAACGGGAATAGTGGGGGAAATTATACATAGTAGAAAAACGACAAGAAGCTTTAAAAAGTAGATGTGAACTGGCTTTGGGCCCCCAGGATCAATGAAAAGAGACGAGTTTAAGTGAGTGGAATAAGGGGCCTGTTTCAAGGTTTTTTTTTCATCTCTGCAGGTGGATCTCAAACGAACCTTCACGTTCCGGAACTCCAAACAGACTTTCACTGGAATTCCCATTATAGCAGCCAACATGGATACAGTTGGTACGTTTGAAATGGCAGAAGTTTTAAGTAAGGTGGGTAACTTTTTGTTTCGGTATAAACTTTTTTATGCGTGTGTTTAACCAATGGCTGTGTAATTAGGCCACATGGAGGATTTGACAATGAGTCATACTGAGCTCTGTTGTTTTGCCAATATCAGGTGGTGGTTTAATAATCCTTCTTTTCTGTTAGTCAATGATCAATTCTGTCCCCTGGGACTTAGAATATAGCAGCACCTGTTATTTTACTTGTGACCTTTACAGTCTACTCACAAAGGCCTTTAATTATTTTTCCCTTGGTTGGAGAAGGACAGCTTGTTTACTTACTGCAGTGTTCCAACGCACTGCACCACCCAGCTCTCCATTAGTTGAGCTTAATTTGAACACAACTATTTACATTTAACGGAGAAACCATTAAATATGATTTACCATAGCTTTGTTGCTGTACAGAGGTTATTGTGCCCATCCTAAGGAAGGTAAATCATTCAGATCAATCTCAGATGGTTACTGATGGATTCAGGAAAGAGTAAATTTTAAAACAGAAAGAGAAATGTCAAGGCTGTAGAACAGAGTAGAGTTTTGGGTAAAAATAAGCAGAGTGGGTCAGGAAGGGATAGAGAGAGTAACAAAGGTAATAAGGCATCGGTGACGAAGGTGATATCAGGGAAAAATAGAAATAAGCTAAAGGCACTATATCTGAATGCATGAAGCATTCGCAACAAAATAGATGAATTAATAGTGCAGATAGAAATTAACAGGTTTGATCTAATAGCCATTACAGAGATGTGGTTGCAAAGTGGCCAAGGTTGGGAACTAAATATTCCAGGATACTTAACTTTTAGAAGAGATGGGCAGAATGGAAAAGGAGGAGGGGTATTCCTGATAGTAAAGGATGGGATAACGACAGTAAAGAGAAAGGATCTTAGCTCCAAAAATCAAGAAGTAGAATCAGTTTGGGTGGAGCTAAGAAACAGCAAGGGGAAGAAAACATTGGTGGGAGTTGTTTATAGGCCCCCAAACAGTAGTTGTAATGTAGGACAGAGTATAAATCAGGAAATTAGAGGTGCATGTAACAAGGGTAATACAATAATCATGGGGGACTTTAATCTACATAGAGACTGGGCAAACCAAATCTACAGTAATAGTGTGGAGGATGAATTCATGGAATGTATTCAAGATAGTTTTCTAGATCAGTATGTTGAGGAACCAACTAGGGAACAGGCTATTTTAGATCTAGTATTGTGCAATGAGAAAGGGTTAATTAATAGCCTTGTAGTAAAGGGGCCTTTAGGGAAGAGTGACCATAATATGATAGCATTTTATATTGAGTTTGAAAGTGATTTAATTAAATCCGAAACTAGGGTCTTAAATCTAAACAAAGCAAACTACGTAGGTATGAGGGGCGAGTTGGCTAAGGTAGATTGGGAAACTACATTAAAAGATATGACAGTAGAGAAGCAATGGCTAGCATTTAAAGAATGAATGCATAATTTACAACAAATATACATTCCTTTAAGGCACAAAAACCCCACAGGAAAAGTGGTCCAACCGTGGCTGACAAGAAAAGTTAAAGATAATATTAGATCAAAGGAAGAGGCATATAATATTGCCAAAAAGAGTAGTAAGCTTGAGGATTGGGAGGATTTTAGAATTCAGCAAAGGAGGACCAAGAAATTGATAAATAATAATAATAATCATAATAATAATCAACTTTATTGTCATTGTTAGTGCACAAGTGCAGTACAACGAAATGTAGGCTTGCGGCTCCTGAGAGTGTACATTTTGATTAAGACATTTAACATTCAACATTCATTTGACTTGTAATACATAAACATAAACATAATAAAGTGCATTGGCAGATGTGCAGGCTTTAGAGTTTATTTGTAGAGTTCAGTAGGATGACAGCCCTGGGAAAGAAGCTGTTCCTAAATCTGGTCGTTCGGGTGCGAATGCATCTGTAGCGTCTCCCAGATGGCAGGGGGGCGAACAAACTGTGGCTGGGGTGGGTAGGGTCTTTGATGATGGTCAGTGACCTCCGTAAACAGCATTTCTGGTAGATGTTCTCTATGGTCGGTAGCCGGGTGCCGGTAAAGAAAGGGAAAATAGAATATGAGAGTAAACTAGCAAGAGACATAAAAACAGACAGTAAAAACTCCTATAGGTATGTAAAAAGGAAAAGAATAGCGAAAGTAAATGTGGGTCCCTTACAGGCTGAGACAGGAGAAGTTATAATGGGGAATAAGGAAATGGCAGAGAAATTAAACAAATAGTCTGCATCTGTCTTCACGGAAGAAGACACAAAAAACTTCCTTGAATTAGTGGAGAATCAAGACTCTAGTGAGAATGAGGAACTGAAAGAAATGAGTATTAGTAAAAAAATAGTACTGGAGAAATTAATTGGACTGAAAGCCAATAAATCCCCTGGACCTGATAGCCTACATCCTAGGGTTTTGAAAGAGGTGGCTATAGAGATAGTGGATGCATTGGTTGTCATTTTCCAAAATTCCATTATTCTAGAACGATTCCCGGGGATTGGAAGGTGGCAAATGTAACCCCACTATTTAAGAAAGGAAGGAGAGAGAAAACGGGGAACTACAGACCAGTTTGCCTGACATTAGTATGGAAAATGCTAGAATCTATTATTAAGGACGTGTTAACAGGATTGGTTAACTGACAGAAAACAGAGAGTAGGTATAAACAGGTCATTTTCGGGTTGGCAAGCTGTAACTAGCGGGGTACCACAAGGATCAGTGCTTAGGCCTCCGCTATTTACACTCTACATGAATGATGTGGATGAGGGGACCAAATGTAATATATCCAAGTTTGCTGATGATACAAAGCTGGGTGGGAATGTAAGTTGTGAGGAGGATGCAAGGAGGCTTCAAGGGGATATACTTTGGTAGGAAAAATAGAAAAGCAGAGTATTTTTTAAATGGTGAGAGATTGGGAAATGTTGGTGTTCAGAGGGATCTAGGTGTCCTTGTACACGAATCACTGAAAGTTAACATGCAGGTACAGCAAGCAATTAGGAAAGCAAATGGTATGTTGGCCTTTATTACAAGAGGATTTAAGTACAAGAGTAAAGACATCTTACTGCAGTTATATAGGGCCCTGTTGAGACCACACCTGGAGTATTGTTTTGGTCTCCTTACCTAAGGAAGGATATACTTGCCATAGAGGGAGTGCAACGAAGTTTCACCAGACTGGTTCCTGGGATGGGGGGATTGTCCTATGAGGAGAGATTGAGTAGACTAGGCCTATATTCTCTAGAGTTTAGAAGAATGAGAGGTGATCTCATTGAAATATACAAAATTCTTACAGGAGTTGACAGTGTAGATACAGGGAGGATGTTTCCCCTGGCTAGGGAGTCTAGAACCAGGGTAGTGAATCTTTGGAATTCTCTACCTGAGAGGGCTGTAGGGGCTTAGTCGTTGAGTATATTCAAGACAGAGATCGATAGAGTTTTGAATATGAAGGGAATCAAGGGATATGGGGATAGTGCAGGAAAGTGGAGATGAGGTAGAAGATGAGCCATGATCTTATTGAATGGCGGAGCAGGCTCGTGGGCCGAATGGCCAACTCCTGCTCCTATTTCTTATGATCTTATGGTGTTAGTCAGTATGGGGGGAGTAACTATTAGGGAAGGAATCTGAAGCCCCTTCCCCATTGTCACCAATTTGAGTCACAGATGTATAATTTTTTTTAAATCATAAGAAAAACTTGTCATCCCCTCTTGAATCAACTTTGTGTTTTTCACAAGTATAGCAAAGCAGGTTTCTAATTGGCAAACACACAACTGTTTAGTATAGTAACTTCTCCAATGCATCCGTTAAGAAATGTTTCCAAAACCTAAAACCAAAATGGGGAAGAGAAAAAAAAAATAAACACTATAGTTAAGTACAGCATTCAACTCACAGGTGTTACTGGTTCAAGGGCAGGTCATTTGTATGTTTAGTAACTATATATATGTACATACAGGACTATGAAGTGAAGCCAAAACTTATATTAGGCAGTGCTGAAAGGTGGATGTGTTGAACATGGCAGAGAGAGAGAGAGAGAGAGAGCGCAAGAGTGTAAAACTGTGTGTGATTATCACAGCACACAGGATCATTTTACTCAGTGGCATGTGGTCATCCACATGGAAACTTAAAGCCACATGGAATCAAGATGGCTGCTGCTAGGCTGACCGTTCCATAAGGAGCTCTGCAGCTCTTTACTTCTATCCATGGGAATCGCCTGCCATCCTTTGCCCTTTCTCTCCCAAATCTCCTCACTTCCACTGTTCAAGTTCCCCAGCCTCCATCAGTTGGTGCATTTTAGCCCTAACTACAAGTTATCTGCTTTAAACCTGCAATACATATCCCCTACCCCTACTCTCTGCTTCTCAAATTTGGTTTCCGAATTCCTGAACTTCTCACGACATCAAGACTACGTTTCTGCATTGGACTACACTGGATTGCACCACTACGCTTCTGCACTGGACTAAACTGGATTACACCGTAAGGATAATTTGTTGTGTCAAAAAATTGCAGCTAAAAAAATCATCTCCCCACTGTGACTGTTTCTCTGCTGAGCTGGGTGACTTGTTTGACTGGTATTTCAACTTTGTTGGTTTCTGCTAGTTGCTGTTGTTTCTCTGATAAGCTGGGTGACACATTCTCTCTGGCTTGTGGTTTTATATTTTCTCTGCTGCTTCTGATTTACAGTGGCCTCCAACTTCGCGTCAACTTCATCATCATCTTCCTGCACCGCAACTGATTCTCATTACCATGGCAATAACCTCCATCGTCCAACTCTCTACCCTACAAATAGCTTCTGGACTTCACTCGCCTGCTACACCTGTCTCCGAACTTGGACAACAGTTCGTTGATGCTCCACGCTGACTCCTTCCTACCTATATCAACTTTTCCCCTCCATGGGACCTCTGACTTTAACTCTGGACTCCCTACTATTGTCACCAACCTATTCCCTGCTACAACCATGCATCCCTATAATTGCTACATAACCAGGCCTATGTAACTTGAATTTTTCCGTGTCCATTTGGATGCGCATTTTGGCTGCCGCTCCAGACCCAAGCCGTTCACTTCCATTTCCACTTTTTTCTCCCCCCTTTTTCTTTTCTCTCTATCCCTCCCTCACTGGTCCCTCCTGTTGTCATGCCGTCCTTCATCTCTCCTCTCTCTGATACCCTGCTCTTCCAACTCCCTACCCCAACCATTCATTATTCTTCGACCTTCCTACTCTCCTGCCGCTGTCCCAGGCTTGACTCCTTCTTAGATAAGCCTACAGCTTCACTCTGTGCCTCTCTCGGCATCCTCCGAAGGGCCCACTGTGGCACTCGTCACTGTCTCCTCATGAGTAGCAAACCCAGCTGTCCCATCCTACTCTCTCAATGACCTTCCCATCCTGCGTGCCTGCAGGGGGCTAACCTTGCCAATCTCCTCCCCGTCCAACTCACCCCTCCAAGCGCTGACCCTGTGGATGCTGGCAGTGGATCAGCCATCACCAACCCTCTCTGCATTTCCCTGCAGAATGTCCGTTCACGTGCGAACAAGGCTCTTGCCATCCATGAACTTATTGTGGATCATTGCATCGACGCCATGGCCCTGACAGAAACTTGGTTGAGGGGTGATGACACCTCACCCTTAAATGAAGCCTTCCCACCTTCCACACTTGCCCCACCCAGACCGCTGTGGTGGCGGTGTGGCTTTCATCACCAAATCACACCTGGGTCTGTCCCCTTACTCCTCTGGCACTTTCTCCTCCTTTGAGCATCTCACATTGTTCCACCCCCTTGACCTTGCCATCTCTCGTGGCCTCACTACTCCCACCGTGTCAATCGACGATAAGGCCACTTCTGAACACTTTCGTGTATTGCTCTCCACTCACATCCTACTTCCATCTGTGTCCGCCCCTGGAAAAAACTCTCTGCCAACTCTCTTACAACTGCACTTACGAAATCCCAACTGTCCAGCCTTTGGCCCTCCATTCACCACGACATTTCTGCAGCTACCGATCTGCTCAACCACACTCTCACCACCACCTTTGATGCCCTAGTCCCTATTAAAACAATTACCCCCTCTCACTCTGGCTGTTGCCCCTGATACGGCCCTCATCTTCGCTCCCTCAAGTCCAAGAGATGCAGACTTGAACGGATATGGCGGACAACTGGTTTAGCCATTCACCGCCAGATCTGGCTGGACCACATGAAGCATTATCAGGTCTTACTCTTGCCTGCGAAAACTGCTCACTATTCCAGGATCATTCTGGAATGAAAAGATAATCCCCGGCTACCATTTTCTACTGCTAACCGTCTTCTTAAACTCCTCTCTCCTGTCTCCTCCACACTCACCTCCAAAAAGAAGTGTGAGGAGCTCATGGACATTTTTGTCTCGAAGATTGAGACCATCCGTTGAGCTGCCTCTACCGCTTCCCTTCCTTCCCCTAGCCCACCGGTCCAAACTTCTTCTAAAGTTCCCCCTGTCCTAGTCCTGAACTTGCATCTTTCTCCAGTTTCTCTCTGATCTCCCCTCTTGACCTCTCCACGCTCATCTTGTCCATGAGACCCACTTCCTGCTCCCTCGACCCTGTTCCCAATAAACTACTGACCACCCAACTTCCTTTTGTGGCTCCCATGTTAGCTGATATTGTTAATGGTTCCCACTCTTCAGGTACTGTCCCCCTCTCCCTCAAATCTGTCATCATCACCCATCTCAAAAAAACAACCCTTGACCCATCCATCCTTGCAAACTACCACCCCATCTCTGTAAAGTCTGTGGTTGTACGGTTAATAACGACACAGACTTCAGGAGTAACAAACAAACAGGTCTTTACTATTCGAAGGTCAGGGCGAATCTGCCCCAGCAATCCTGCCACAACACTTATATACTGGTGTGGTCACTATCGGTATTACAGTATACAGAAGCCAAACAAATAGTGCCACACCTAAAGTAGTTCTCTTAAAGGTGAACGGTTACATTCAATAGTTCCCTTAAAGGTAGACGGGTACATACACTACAATCCTCCCTTTTTAGCTTATTACTTACAGAGTCCCCATTAAACATACATATCTTCAACTTCCTATAAAACAAATTACAGATATAATCTCGGTGGAGTCAATGTCATATAAAACAATTTACAGATATAATCTCGGTGGGAACAGTTCACAGGTTCAGTCTCTGCGGAAACAGTTCATAGATTCAGTCTCTGATCTTGACTCGTTCCGAACAACATCTCTTTGGTGTAGCCGGTTCACATGGCTAGCGTGACTCCTCCATAGCCTTTTTCTTGACGTAACAGCTTGAACTTTCGTCCTGTTGAACCAGCAGTGCGGACTTTTACAACCAACTGGCTGTCTTGATATTTTCCAGTTTTTCAACTAATTTAGTTCCTTTCGTAGTGTCCCGCCTGAGATGGTAGAAGTGCTAATATTTTAGACAGTTATTATCTTCTGCTTCTTCTTTTTCTTTTCTGCCTTTTTGACACTCTCGGAGCTCCTTTCTCGGCTGCCAGCTGTAGCGCCACCAACTCTCTATGTTCCTTAGACCTTAAGTGCTTCATCTGGATTTCAGCACTTTGGGAGTTTTCATCACAAACTGAGCAGACCAGATCCTCGTAATATTCAGTGTCACTCAACAGGTCATGGTAATATTCGGGGTCGTCCTGAGTTAGGCCAGTGAGAGGCCCTTCTACTTCCTTCTTATCCATCTGGACGTTAGCCGACGGTGGTTCCTTCCCTAACCATCTTTCTTGAAAAGACTTCTTCAAACATTCATATTCATTCCGCTCTTCCGGGGATGTCTGCCATTCCTTCACTACTGGCCTCATTTGTGAGTTCAATACCTTCCCTTCCATTGGGGATTTCGTTGTCAGGCTATTTAATCCTTCTACTGGAGTATCTGTTTCCACCCCCTTCTGTTCCCCTTGACGCAATTCAGCGTACTTTTGGCATCCTTGTAAAAGCTGTGTTGCCACCTCAGCTATCTCCGTGACTTTTGGAAGCTCCGAATTCTTTCCCTTTGAACCCTGAAACTCGTGTTCCCATTTTGGAGTCTTGTCCCTCAGCGTGTGTAAGAGTTGGCTGGCCGTTAACTCTTCTACGGGGACACTGTGGATTAGAGTCTTCTCCATTTCATCCACCTTTCCCTCCAATGTTTTCACCTTCCTTTGCTCCGGTACTTTGGTTTTAAGCGCTCGAAGAAGTTGCGCCTTGATGTTCTCTAACTCCTGTTCAGGGGCCATTCCTACAGTCTCTGTGATCCTTCCAGTTGCCTTTCCTTCCACTGCCCGGATTCCTAGTTGAATATGTTCTTCAAGTTGTTGAACCTCGGCCATTGCCGCCTCATATTTGTCCTGGGTTGCCTTCAATAATTTAATGAGTTCTTGGACATCTTGAATTTCATGTTCTGCTATGTCTTCCACCTCTAATTTTTCATCGATGGATGGAATCTCTACCGATGAGTCTGTCTTGGCCTGGAGCTCATCAAACATTTCCTGCAGCCTTTGTAATTCTCGCTCATGTTCAACCTTTAGCTGTTCAGATGCTTTCACTAAAACTAGCTTTTCGGAGGTTGCCGAGTTAACCCCTTCCAGGATTGTAGTCTGGGCCTGTTCATACTGTTCTTTCAACTTGTTACACTCTGTTTGCAACGAGTCGTAGAGATGAACTGGGATAAAATCCTGGCTTCCTGAAGATTCCTCTTCCTTTGGTTCGTTCTGTAAATATTCTAGTTCCTGAACAGCATCAGGGGAATGTGATTGGTATTTGGCCACGATGGCTCTATGGTCGCTCTCTGCTTGAGCTAGCTGTCTCTGTTGTCTTTCCAGGTTCTCCCATTCGGTGTCCCAGAACTTTTCCATATTTTTCATCTCTTGTACGAGATGGTCACTCAACTGTTCTAATTGTTGTCGTACTTTGACATAAGTTTGAGTCCGAACTCGGTGTTCTTCCGTCGTGGATGAATCCTTTGCTTGAACAGGCTCAGAATTCTCTGTCAACCTGGAGTTCTGCTCTGCAGCTTTATTCTTCTTGGTACCATAAGTCCTTCTGCATGTCTTCGTTTTCTTTCCCATCGTCGGCAAGTCCCTTTTAGCCTTGTCTTCCATATTCGACTTGGTCTTATCATCATCCATTTCAGAATCTGAGCTAATAGCTTGCACCGAGCCCTCCCTCATTATGGCTTTTAGGTAGTGCCATTCCATATCTATTTTCTTAATCCACTCCCGTCCTAGAAGTGGTGGTCCTCCTTCAGGTAATACGTACAAGTTCATTCTTGGGTGTTCTTTACCCCTATCTCTCACCTTGACTCTTATTTTCCCCATGGGGTATACGTTATGCCCCGTGTATGTCTGTAATACGAACTTGGTATTTCTTAAAGGTATGTGAGAGAATAGCCGGTGGTAGTCCCTTCGGTTGATGACTGATAGAGCTGATCCAGTGTCCAGCTCCATCCTTACTTGGACTCCAGCTATTTTTAGTATGACCCAGATGGTTTGTAGATCCGTTTCTTTACCCACATTGTGGATTCTCAGACTACCCAGCTCCTGGTTGTTTGGGTCTGAGTCTGAATTCTGTTCGTCTGAACTCTTCTCAGCCACCTTGTGTACCTTGTTGTACTTTTCTTGTGGTGGCTTCCTTTGATTGTTGGTCTTCTTCCCTGACCGGCATACCTTCGCGATGTGACCCAGTTTGCCACATTTCCTACACTCTTGGTTCTTAAACCAGCATTGATTCTGGTCATGCGTTGTCTTCCCACAACGGTAGCATTTTGTTGTGCTTGAAGTAATTTGGTCCACCCCGAGTGCCGCCGCCTTTAGTTGCATTTCCGCCGTTCCTTTCGCTGCGGCTTCGTGCGATGCAGCTATAAGGACAGCCCTGTCCAGTGTGAGGTCGTTCTCTTCCAGTAGTCGCTTCTGCGTCCCTTCTTTGGACAATCCGCATACGAACTTGTCCCGCAGTGCTTCTGTCAGATTCCCTCCGAACTGGCAGTATTTCGCTAGCCTACGCAGTTCGACCAAGTATTCCGCATTGCTTTCGTCTTTCCTCTGCGTTCTTGCATAGAATTTGAATCGATCAGCCAGCATCAACGGTGTGGGGTTCAAGTGGTCCTTCAGCACAGCCACAATCTCTTCGAAGGTCTGATCCGCTGGTTTATCTGGTGCTATTAGATGCTTCAAGAGCCCGTATGTTTTTGCCCCCATCGAGTTTAGCAATGTTATCGCCTTGTCGTCTTCCTCTATTTTGTTGGCTTCGCAATAGATCTCTATGCGTTCCACGTACGTGGCCCAGTCTTCTATTTCAGAATTAAAGTCGTTAATATTCCCTCACTTAGGCATCTTCCCTTGGGAGCAGCACCAGTATTTCTTTAAGTATTCTTATTTATTTGTTTATTTCTAAGATGGCGGTTTTCCCACAAAATCGGCGGTTTCCCGCTCTTTCCTTCTCTCCCCGCCCACTTCAATGGCGGTATGTCAGTTAAGATGGCGGTTTTCCCGCGAAAATGGCGGTTTCCCGCTCTTCCTTTCTCTCCCCGCCCACTTCAATGGCGGTTTCCCGCTTCTGTCGTCTCCTCCGCCTAATGGCGGCTTCCCGCGTTTCTTCCTGGTGGAAGGGGTACGCTTTCCCCACAGCGGACAGGTTCAGCCGCTGGGCTGGCTCTCGCACAGCTCCCCTTACTCGGCTCTGTCTTTTCCTCCCGCCCGCACGGCTCTACCGGCGCTGGGTACACCCCGTTAACGGAGGACAGTTCAGCCGCTGGACTGGCTCTCGCGCAGTCTCTCTCTCCGTACCCGGCTCTGTCGCTCTCCCGCACGTTCGGTTCTACCGGCCCCGGGTACCCCGTTGGTGGAGAACAGTTCAGCCGCTGGACTGGCTCTCGCACAGTCTCTCTCCCCTTGCTCGGCTCTGTCTCTCCCTCTCCCGCATGTTCGGTTCTACCGGCTCTGGGTACCCCGTTGGTGGAGAACAGCTCAGCCGCTGGACTGGCTCTCGCGCAGTCTCTCTCCCCTTGCTCGGCTCTGTCTCTCTCTCCCACCCGCACGGTTCCTGTTCGCCTCCCAGCCCTCTCGCAGACCGGTGTTTCCCTCCCCGGCTGCGGCTGGGTTTCTCTTCCCGCGCCTACTCCCAGTCTCAGCGCTTCGTGGCTGCGGTCGCTGCCCGGCTTTTCCCGCCGATCGAGGTCCGACTGTCTCACGACGCCGTTGGACCCGACTTTCTGACCGGCTCCGTTCCCCCTCGACCGTGGTCGAGTGCACAGCCCTTATCCTCCGGATATTCTCTACCCCTTCCCCTACTCACAGTCTCCGCAGCCGCCTTGTTTCCAGCTGATCTACCGTGGTAGAAGAGTAGTCAGTGCCTGTTGCAGATGGAAGCTTTTATTGCTAAAGTCTTCCTCCTTCCTCCTGCTGCAGCCTCGTGTTTTCTTTCAGCAGCACGACGAGGGCGGTTGCCTCTCTTCGACGCTCTTCGTTGCTTTGGTAGTCTTGCCGCAGGGTACGATCGGACTCGTCGCCACTGTAAAGTCTGTGGTTTGTACGGTTAATAACGACACAGACTTCAGAAGTAACAAACAAACAGGTCTTTACTATTCGAAGGTCAGGGCGAATCTGCCCCAGCAATCCTGCCACAACACTTATATACTGGTGTGGTCACTATCGGTATTACAGTATACAGAAGCCAAACAAATAGTGCCACACCTAAAGTAGTTCTCTTAAAGGTGAACGGTTACATTCAATAGTTCCCTTAAAGGTAGACGGGTACATACACTACAATCTCCAACCTCCCTTTCCTCTCCAAGGTCCTTGAACATGTTGTCGCCTCCCAAATCCGTGCCCATCTTTCCCGGAACTCCATGTTTGAATCTCTCCAAACAGGTTTCCGCCCCTGCCACAGTACCGAAGCGGCTCTCATCAAAGTCACAAGTGACATCTTTTGTGACTGTGACAAAGATAAATTATCCCTCCTCGTTCTTCTCGAACTGTCTGCAGCCTTTGACAAGGTCGACCACTTCATCCTCCTCCAACACCTCTCCACCATTATCCAGCTGGGTGGGACTGCAGTCGCCTGGTTCCATTCTTGTCTATCTAATCGTAGCCAGAAAAATCACCTGCAGTGGCTTCTCTTCCCACTCTCGCATCGTTACCTCTGGGGTCCCCCAAGGATTTAAGAACATAAGAAATAGGAGCAGGAGTAGGCCAATCGGCCCCTCGAGCCTGCTCCGCCATTCAATAAGATCATGGCTGATCTGATCCTAACCGCCAATCTACTATCACAGAACCATCTCCTGAATCTAACAGAATTAGACACACGAAATAGGAGCAGGATCAGGCTACACGGCCCCTGGGCCCGCTCCGCTACCCACAGGGCCATGTCCGATCCGAACCTAGACTCATGTCCAAATTCCTGCCCGCTCCCCGTAACCCTTAATTCCCTTTACTTCTAGGAAACTGTCTATTTCTGTTTTAAATTTATGTAATGATGTAGCTTCTACAGCTTTTTGGGGCAGCATATTCCATGGACCTACCACCCTCTGAGTGAAGTAGTTCCTCCTCATCTCAGTTTTGAAAGAGCAGCCCCTTATTCTAAGACTATGCCCCCTAGTTCTAGTTTCACCCATCATCGGGAACATCCTCCTATTTTTCATCTATATGCTGCCCCTTGGCAACATCATCCGAAAACACAGCGTCAGTTTCCACATGTATGCTGATGACACCCAGCTCTACCTCACCGCCACTTCTCTCGACCTCTCCACAGACTTTAAATTGTCAGACTGCTTGTCCGACATCCAGTATTGGATGAGCAGAAATTTTCTCCAATTAAATATTGGGAAAACCGAAGCCATTGTCTTCGGGCCCTGCCAGAAACTCCATTCCCTAGCCACCGACTCCATCCCTCTCCCCAGCATATGTCTGAGGCTGAACCAGACTGCTCGTAACCTTGGTGTCAATATTTGACCCTGAAATGAGCTTCCGACCACATAGACTGCCTATTTCCACCTCCGTAACATCGCCCGTCTCCGCTCCTGCCTCAGCTCATCCGCTGTTGTAACCCTCATCCATGCCTTTGTTACCCCTAGACTTGACTATTCCAATGCACTGCTGACTGGCCTCCCACATTCTACCCTACGTAAACTTGAGGTCATCCAAAACTCTGCTGCCCGTGTCCTAACTCACACCAAGTCCCGTTCACCCATCGCCCCTGTGCTCGCTGACCTACATTGGCTCCCAGTCAAGCAAGCGCCTCGATTTCAAAATTCTCATCCTTGTTTTCAAATCCCTCCATGGCCTTGCCCCTCCCTATCTCTGTAATCTCCTTCAGCCCCACAACCCCCTGATATATCTGCGCTCCTCAAATTTTGCCCTCTGGAGCACCCCTGATTATAATCACTCAACCATCAATGGTCGCGCTTTCAGCTGCCTAGGCCCTAAGCTCTGGAACTCCCTCCCTAAACCTGCACAGGCGATCTTCACAGAGCATGATTAAACGGAGTGGACTTGAACAGAGTGTTTTATTTGGGAATTTGGAAATAGTGGGAATTCGGAGAAGGGGGGGAAGGAGTTGTTGCTTTTTGCCTAGACTACTTGTAATGCTTTGTGTTACAGATAGATATTTAATTTCAGTACCCTTAACTTAATCTAGACCAAGTAAGTAGTCAAGAAACTACACTGTAAACTAAGTTACTTAAATACAAATTTAATTAAATTGAGTTAAATAAAACAAGGGCCTAGAAATTGGGTTGGGGCGCAAAAGTCGCCTGAGCGCAGGATTTAGTGCAGCGATCGGAGTAATACCGATCGCCAGAAATTCAGTTTCAGTGCCCCTCGAGGGACACGGGGCGAGGCTCGAGGCGCTCCGCGTCCCTCTTAGGGCGCTGAAACTGATTATCGCAGCGCAACGTGCCGCAGCGCCACACGCTACGGCACGCTGCGGTACTGCAGGCCTTCCTCCCACTGTTAAGGGGGAGGTGCCTGCAACAGTGCGATCCCCGCTCGCGAGTGCCGGCAAATGAGCCCGGCACCAAGGAGAAGTGCCGGGCTCTCGGGAAACAGCCGGCAATGCCGCGGGGGGGGGGGGGGGGTTAGGAGGCCGGGGACGGAGGTGCTGGCAGGCGGCCACCGAAAAAGTGGCCGCCCCGCACCTCCACATTAACTTGCGCCGCTGCCGGCACAGTAAGGCCCCGTGAACCGAGCGCGGGTAGCGAACGGCGCAACTGCGCCGTTCGCTACCAAATATCGCGAACGGGGCGCTGCGCACACCGATGACGTCATCGGTGGCGGCGCAGCGCAACAGGCTAACGCCACCATTAGCGCCCCTCCTGAATATCGCGGGAGGCGCAGCCAGTGGCGCTACAGCCACTGCCTGCCTCTTTAGGTGCTAACAGGTGGCGCTACTCACCCAATTTCTCCCCCAAGGTCATATAGGGATAACAGTGCAGGTAGTGTGCTGCCACTGCAGCATGTGGCAGTTTGTGGAGAGCACGATTAACCATGTTTGTAGTAAGTGCCTGCATCTTGAGGAAGTTCAGCTCAGAGTTTTTGAGCTGGAGTCTGAGGTGCAGAAATTGCAGAGCATCAGGGATGGGGAGAGTTACCTGGACACTTTGATCCAGGGGGCAATCACACTCCTTAGGTTAGGTAGTGGTACAGGTCTGGTTAGTGGTCAGGGACAGGAGGGTGTGAATGCAACTCAGGCAGGTAAGGGGCCCCAGGTGCAGTGCTGGAGGAGCCTCAGTCTTTGCCCTTGTCCAACTGGTATGAGTTTCTTGCTGCCTGTGTGGATGAGGGAAAAGCCTGCAGGATCGATGAGCAAGCTGAACATGGCAACATGGTGCAGGAGGCCATTCAAGTGGGGGGAGTGAAAGGGAATGTAGTTGTGGTAGGGGACTGTATAGTCAGGGGGATAGATACTGTTCTCTGCAGCTACGACTGAGAGTTTTGAAGGTTGTGTTGCCTGCCCGGTGCCAGGGTTAAAGACATCTCTTCATGGCTGGAGAAGAACTTGGAGTGGGAGGGGGAGGATCCAGTTGTCGTGGTCCACATAGGAACCAACGACATAGGTAGAACTAGGAATGAGGTTCTGCTGAAGGAGTTTGAGGAGGTAGGATCCAAATTAAAAAACAGAACCTCAAAGGTAATAATCTCTGGATTGTTACCTGAGCCACGCGCAAATTGTCATAGGGACAAACAGATTAGAGGTTTAAGTGCGTGGCTCAAAGAGTGGTGTGGGAGGAAGGGGTTTCAGTTCATGGGGCACTGGCACTAGTACTGTGAAAAGAGGGAGCTGTCCTATTGGGATGGGCTCCACTTAAACCAGGCTGGGACCAGTGTCCTGGTGAACCGAATAACTAGGTCAGTAGACAAGGCTTTAAACTAATGAAGTGGGGGTGGGAGGATTCAGGAAAGAGTCAATTTAAAAGCAGCGAGAGAAATGTCAAGGCTGTAGAGCAGAGTAGAGTTTTGGGTAAAAATAAGCAGAGTGGGTCAGGAAGGGACAGAGAGAGTAACAAAGGTAATAAGGCATCAGTGACTAAGGTGACATCAGGGGAAAAATAGAAATAAGTCAAAGCTAAAGGCACTATATCTGAATGCGCGAAGCATTGGCAACAAAATAGATGAATCAATAGCGCAGATAGAAATTAACAGGTATATTCTAATAGCCATAACAGAGACGTGGTTGCAAAGTGGCCAAGGTTGGGAACTAAATATTCCAGGATACTTAACTTTTAGAAGAGGTAGGCAAAATGGAAAAGGAGGAGGGGTAGCCCTGATAATAAAGGATGTGATAACGACAGTAAAGAGAAAGGATCTTAGCTCTGAAAATCAAGAAGTAGAATCAATTTGGGTGGAGCTAAGAAACAGCAAGGGGCAAAAAACATTGGTGGGAGTTGTTTATAGGCCCCCAAACAGCAGTTGTAATGTAGGGCAGAGTATAAATCAGGAAATTAGAGGCACATGTAACAAGGGTAATACAGTAATAATGGGGGGACTTTAATTTACATATAGACTGGGCAAATCAAATTTGCAGTAATAGTGTGGAGGGCAAATTCATGGAATGTATGCAAGATAGTTTTCTAGATCAGCATGTTGAGGAACCAACTAGGGAACAGGCTATTTTAGATCTAATAGTGTGCAATGAGAAAGGGTTAATTAATAACCTTGTAGTAAAAGGGCCTTTAGGAAGAGTGACCATAATATGATAGCATTTTATATTGAGTTTGAAAGTGATTTAATTAAATCCGAAACTAGGGTCTTAAATCTAAATGAAGCAAACTACGTAGGTATGAGGGGCGAGTTGGCTAAGGTAGATTGGGAAACTATATTAAAAGGTATGATGGTAGACAAGCAATGGTTAGCATTTAAAGAATTAATACATAATTTACAACAAATATACATTCCTTTAAGGCACAAAAACCCCACAGGAAAAGTGGTCCAACCGTGGCTAACAAGAGAAATTAAAGATTGTACTAGATCAAAGGAAGAGGCTTCTAATATTGCCAAAAGGAGTAGTAAGCCTGAGGATTGGGAGGATTTTAGAATTCAACAAAGGAGGACCAAGAAGTTGATAAAGAAAGGGAAAATAGAATATGAGAGTAAACTAGCGAGAGACATAAAAACAGACTGTAAAAGCTTCTATAGGTATGTAAAAAGGAAAAGATTAGCAAAAGTAAACGTGGGTCCCTTACAGGCTGAGACAGGAGAAATTATAATGGGGAATAAGTAAATGGCCGAGAAATTAAACAAATACTTTGGGCTGGATTTTGCCAATGGGGAGCTTTTGGAGGCAGGACTCTCAATTATCGGGTTTTAGTCCCGCATCCGTCAACTTCTGGCCAACCCACGCTATTTTCCCTTAATTGACCTTGGTAAGCCCACCCAGCGGGCCAATTAAGGGAAAGCGGTTAGAGAGAACGTTAGCGTATGACATTTCATCTGTCAAAAATTTTTGACAGATGAATTGTCATCGTTTGACAATTCTGTGAAGCTGTCAAACACTGACTTCTCTGTAGTTTGATCAGTTCTTGAATTCAAGACTCATCAAACCTCTTTCTTTAGCAGAAATTAGATGGTTGCTGCATTGGAGAATGCAGCAGCCATCTGTCATCTCTGCCACGGAGATGCGAGACTCTCTGCATTCCCAACCCTTGAAGCCTGCAGGAAGAAACTAAAGTAAGTAAACTTTTTCTAACACTTTCCACTTACCTCACATACTCACCTCCCCACACTTGCACCCATCACTTACCTTCACAGCGCACTTTTGCACCCCTCTGACCCCTGCAAACCCACTGCTCGCCTCAGTGACCCTGGCGGGGTTCATAGCCTTCGGAAAGCCCGCACTTGTGTGGGTAAAATGGGGATAATCCTCTTACCTGCCTGTTAACTACAGGCAGTTAAGTGGCTGTAATCCCCTTCCCACCTCCAAGGAGACGGGACCCGGCGCAAGTCGGCTACCTGCCTCTTGGCAAGATGGCACGGAGGTGGGTTGGGGACGGGATGGGCACCTGCCACCAGATTCTGCCATTTTCCCGGCAATCCCGCCTTTATAACCGCCTCCCCAGGGCTCCCCTGTGTGTCTGTATTCACGGAAGAAGATGCAAAAAAGTTCCTGAAAATAGTGGAAAACAAAGCCTCTAGTGAGAATGAGGAACTGAAAGAAATTAGTATTCGTAAACAAATAGTACTGGGGAAATTAATGGGACTGAAAGCTGATTAAATCCCCTGGACCTGATGGCTTACATCCTAGGGTTTGGAACGAGGTGGCTATAGAGATAGTGGATACATTGTTAGTCATTTTCCAAAATGTCATAGATTCTGGAACAGTTCCCGTAGATTGGAAGGTAGCAAATGTAACTGCACTATTTAAAAAAGGAGGGCGAGAGAAAACAGGGAATTACAGACCAGTTAGCCTGACATCAGTAGTAGGGAAAATGCTAGAATCTATTATTAAGGATGTGGTAACAGGGCACTTTGAAAATAATACAGGAAACTTTCGTTTAACTGGAGGTTAAAAGTCCGGAAAGCTCTATCTACCGGCAAAATTCAGGAGACGTTTCCTATAAGTTTTTTTACTTCTCGTTGCTTTTTTTTCCCAGTCAGGCTCTGCAAGATCTAGCTGAAGCTGTTGCTTAGCTACAGAGACGCTTTTAAGCTGCAGCCGACTGTTTTGAAGCTGTAACAGGGTTTGTTGATTCACACGGAGCTGAAAAGCTCCGTATGTTTTAACATTAGCGCTGGTTTATACGGCAGTTTTGATGGTACGGCACCAGCTTGGTCCCGTCAGTGCCGGATACCAGAAAGTTTCCTGTAATAGGATTGGGCAAAGTCAACACGGATTTATGAAAGGGAAATTGTGTTTGATAAATCTGTTAGAATTTTTTGAGGTTGTAACTAGCAGAATAGATAAGGGAGAACCAGTGGATGTGGTGTATTTGGATTTTCAAAAGGCATTCAATAAGGTGCCACACAAGAGGTTATTAAACAAAGTAAGGGCTCATGGGATTGGGGGTAATATACTAGCATGGATTGAGATTTATTAACGAACAGTAAACAGAGAGTAGGAATAAACGGGTCATTTTCGGGTTGGCAGGCTGTAACTAGTGGGGTACCGCAAGGATCATTGCTTGGGTCTCCGCTATTCACAATCTATATCAATGATTTGGATGAGGGGACCAAATGTAATATACCCAAGTTTGCTAATGATACAAAGCTGGGTGGGAATGTAAGTTGTGAGGAGGATGCAAGAAGGCTTCAAGGGGATATAGACAGGCTAAGTGAGTGGGCAAGAACAGGATAAATGGAATATAATGTGGAAAAATGTGAAATTATCCACTTTGGTAGGAAAAATAGAAAAGCAGAATATTTTTTAAATGGTGAGAGATTGGGAAATGTTGGTGTTCAGAGGGACCTGGGTGTCCTTGTACATGAATCACTGAAAGTTAACATGCAGGTACAGCAAGCAATTAGGAAAGCAAATGGTATGTTGGCCTTTATTACAAGAGGATTTGAGTATACGATTAAAGATGTCTTACTGCAATTATATAGGGCCCTGCTGAGACCACACCTGGAGTATCGTGTACAGTTTTTGTCTCCTTATAAGGAAGGATATACTTGCCATAGATGGAGTGCAATGAAGGTGCACCAGACTGGTTCCTGGGATGGGGGGACTGTCCTATGAGGAGAGATTGAGTAGACTAAGCCTATATTCTCTTGAGTTTAGAAGAATGAGAGGTGATCTCATTGAAACATACAAAATTTTTAAGGGGTTTGACAGGGTAGATGTAGGGAGGATGTTTCCCTTGGCTCGGGAGTCTAGATCCAGGGGTCACAGTCTCAGAGTAAGGGGTCAGCCATTTAGGACTGAGAGGAGGAGAAATTTCTACACTCAGAGGGTGGTGAATCTTTGGAATTCTCTACCCCAGAGGGCTGTGGAGGCTCAGTCATTGAGTATATTCAAGACAAAGATCGATAGATTTTTGAATATTAAGGGAATCAAGGGATATGGGGATAGTGCAGGAATGTGGAGATGAGGTAGAAGATCAGCCATGATCTTATTGAATGGCCTACTCCTGCTCCTATTTCTTATGTTCTTATTAACCTCTCTGTCTTTCTACCTCTTTCCTCCTTTAAGACGCTCCTTAAAACCTACCTCTTTGACCAAGCTTTTGGTCATCTGCCCTAATTTCTTATGTGGCTCAGTGTCAATTTTTTGTTTTATAACACTCCTGTGAAGCGCTTGGGACATTTTACTATGTTAACGACGCTATATAAATAAAGTTGTTGTTGTTGCTGAAACTGTCTAACGAAGTAAAGTCGGTCCTGTAGAAAATTTTAATTCAAGTGGTCAGACACTGAAAAATAAAGACAAAATCTTAATGTAATTGAAAGTAATGCAAACTTCACACTGATCATAAACATCCAAAATGTACACCCAGAGCCAGGGCCTAAACTAATTTCCTTGGGCAGTGAAGCTGCATTTACACTACAACTGTACTGTTAATGGATGGCGAGTCGTATGGGGCTCATAATTTTATACACCTCAATTAAGTCTCCCCTCAGCCTCCAGTGTTCCAAAGAAAACAACCTTAGCCTATCCAATCTTTCCTCATAGCTAAGATTCTGCAGTCTTGGCATCATCCTCGTAAATCTCCTTTGTACCCTCTAGTGCAATCACATCTTTCCTTTAATGTGGTGACCAGAACTGTACACAGTATTCTAGCTGTGGCCTACCTAGTGTTTTATACAGTTCAAACATAACCTCCCTGCTCTTATATTCTGTGCCTGGCTGATAAAGGAAAATATCCTGTATGCCTTCTCTAACCACCTTATCCACCTGTCCTGCTATCTTCAGGGATCTGTAGACATGCATTCCAAGTTGTCTCTGTTCCTCTACACTTCTCAGTACCCTACCATTTATTGTGTATTCCCTTGCCTTGTTAGCCCTCCCCAAATGCATTACCTCACACTTCTCCGGATTGAATTCCATTTGCCACTATTCTGCCCAGCTGACCGGTCCATTTCCTGCAGTCTACAGCTTTCTTCCTCACTATCAACCATACAGCCAAGTTTTGTATCATATGCAAACTTCTTAATCATGCCTATTACATTGAAGTCTAAATCATTGATATATACCACAAAAAGCCAGGGACCTATTACTGAGCCCTGCTGAACCCCACTGGAAACAGCTTTCCAGTCACAAAAACACCCGTCGACCATTACCCTTTGCTCCCTGTCACTGAGCCAATTTTGGATCCAACTTGCCACTTTCCCTTGGATCCCAAGGCCTAGAAATTCAGTGGCCTGCGCCACCAGTTTGCGCCCAAAGAGGGCTTTTGCGCCACTGTGCAAACCTACCGCAATATTTAGCGGGGCGCTAATGGCGGCGTTAGCCATTAGCGCTGCGCCACCACCGATGATGTCATCGGTGTGTGCAGTGCCCCGCTGGCCATATTTGGTTGCTGCCGCCTCCCCCGCGCCGGCCGCAAACAGCGGCCGGTACACGGGGCCTACCTGTGCCGGTAGTGGGGCGATTTAAGGTGGAGGTGCGGCCGGCCGCTTTTTCGGCGGCCGGCCGCTTTTTCGGCGGCCGCCTGCCCGCACCTCCTTCCCCGGCCTCCTACACCCGCACCCCCCCCCCCCCCCCGCGGCATTGCCGGCTGTTTCCAGAGAGCCCGGCACTTCTCCTTGGTGCTGGGCTCATTTGCCGGCAGTACCGCAGGCTGCCGTGCTGCAGCGGGTGGCGCTGCGGCACTTTACACGCCGATATTCAGTTTCAGCGCCCCAAGCGGGGCGACAAAACCCTTGTTTAGCGGCCGGCTTCAACTTGGGGCGCTGAAACTGAATTTCCCGCTGGCGCAAGTGGCTCCGCGCGCAGCGGTAATTCCGGTGCCCAGGCGAGCTGGGCGCCCCTAACTGAATTTCTAGGCCCATGTGCTTTTACTTTTCTGACTAGTCTGCCATGTGGGACCTTGTCAAAAGCCTTGCTAAAATCCATGTAGACTACATCAAACGCGCTACCCTCATTGACCCTCTTTGTTTCATAATGTTTCATAATTCATAGCAAAGTTTGAACAAAGTTTAAAAAATGTTTATTTTTTCTGTTGTAATCCTTTACTCGGCTTGCTTTACTTGTCTGCCTATGAGGAATGAGCTGTAAAACTGGCTTGAGCCTTCCACTAACACCATGAAGTTAAAGCCATTTCCAACTCGGCCATAGATCAGGGTCTGTACAAACCTTTACAGGCAAGAGGCGGTCTTATTAAATTGAAACTATCGGTTAGTTACTTATTTGATAACATGCCCTGACTTGGGTGTCAAGTGTAGGGAACCATATATGACCTTGAACAAGGTTGAAACTACTATGTAAATAAAAGTCACTGTATAATGGCGATTCTGTGATCCTGGCATTCCCAATGGAGTGTACATTTGAGGCACTGTTTCTCCAGATGTGGTATCTGCGAGTGCTACTTCCTACTGGAAAGGCCAGATGCAGCGATCGCCCGTTTTCTGTCTACAGTCCACTCTCTGAGACTCTGCTTTGGTTTCTTTTCCAGTTTGCGATGTTTATTACCATTCATAAACACTACGCTCTGGAAGAGTGGAAGAAGTTTGCAGTTTCTCATCCTGAATGTCTTGAGGTATTTTTTGAGAATGTTGTGTTTTATTATGGAATGAAATGGAACCACCAGATTATCTGTCCTTTGCATAAACTGATAAAACACTGTCACCACTCTGCCCTGCTAATCGCATTTACAGTTAAGACAGTGGTGTGGTGCTGTGTATATTTTGGTTACACTGGTTGATCTCCTGTGACTATTTGTGCTTAGTGGGGGAAAGTGGAAGAGCAATTTGTGCTCAGTGGGGGTGGGGGACATGGGAAGGTTACCTTTGTTCTCAGTGCGGAAGGAATGGATGGCCAGGTTTGTCCTCATTAATATTATAACCTAGATTCCTGTCCAAACCTGCCCCAGATTATAATCGGGCCTTATACCTCTGCTCCCTGATGGCTCAGCGACACGTGAGTGTAAATTTAATGAATGTGGCTCTTGGCACAGATCATGCCCATCAGCTAGGATTACATAATTGAAATTTGGGCATGAAGGTCAGTGAGACCTGAAAGATTTTCTATCAAATAGTGTTGGTGGACAGAAAAACATGCGAGGCCTGCTGACCTCTGCACCCACATTTCTAATAAGCATTCCCAGTGGGCAAAGCTCCACGCGAAGAGTGTAAAGTTACTCCTCGTGCCCCCTTTAAATCTTTTGTGTACAGCAGAGCTTTACGAAGAATCCAGTGGAATCATTCTCTAATTCTCTCTCTTTTTGTCCCTTGATCTCCTTCTGTCTTCAGCATATAGCCGTCAGCTCAGGCACTGGCCAGACAGACTTGGACAAGCTTTACATGATTCTGGAAGCAATCCCAGCCATCAATTACATTTGTCTGGATGTTGCAAACGGTTACTCAGAATACTTTGTGGAATCTGTTAAAACTGTCAGGGCCAAGTTTCCGAAACATACAATTATGGTAAGTATCACAACCTCATGAGAATACCTTCTTTTAGAACCACTGGGAAAATATCTTCTAAAGTGTTAAATTATCGTGGCAGTCATTGGGCACTCCAACATGGAGTGCGAGAGTATGGCTTCACACCAGTCACTTCCCCCACACGTTGAATTTCCAATTCAACCAAGTTGGGAGCTGGAAGATCCCTTGTGGGCGACAATGGTTGCCAACAGGAAAGGGTGAAAACTGGAGCGCAAAACCTCCAGCCTGGTGCAAGTCATCTTATTCAGTTTGATATTTCCAGACATGGTGTCATATATTTCCATCATGTGCAGTCATTGGGGATTAAAAACAGGACATCTAACATCAAAATTGACAGCGCAATGTGCGGCAGCAGTAAGGGAAGCTAACCAGCTCTTGCTATGTATGGCCAGAGGGGTAGAGCACAAATTCTTGGAGGTGTCAGCTGTGGCTCAGTGGTAGCACTCTCGCCTCTTGAGTCAGAAGGTTGTGGGTTGAAGTCCCACTCCAGAGACTTGAGCATGAAAATTTAGGCTGACACTCCAGTGCAGTGCTGAAGGAGTGCCATCTTTCAGATGAGACGTTAAACCGAGTCCCGGTCTGCTCTTTCAAGTGGATGTAAAAGATTCCACGGCACTATTTCGAATAAGAGCAGGGGAGTTATCCCTGGTGCCCCGGCCAATATTTATTCCTCAATCAACATCACCTTAAAAAAAAATAATCTGGTCATTATCACATTGCTGTTTGTGGGAGCTTGCTGTGCGCAAATTGGCTGCCATGTTTCCTAGATTACAACAGTGACTACACTTCAAAAGTACTTCATTGGCTGTAAAGTGCTTTGGAACGTCCTGAGGTCATGAAAGGCGCTATATAAATGCAAGTCCTTTTTTTCTTTTTTGATAATGGGCCTGTACAAGGCCATATATATGGCCACACCTGGAGTATTATTTTTAATTCTGGTTGCTGCCCGACAGCAAGGATATCCAGGTTTTTTAAAATTCTTTCATGGGATGTGGGCATCACTGGCAAGGCCAGCATTTCTTGCCCATCCCTCGAGCCCTTGAGAAGGTGGTGGTGAGCCGGCTTCTTGAACCGCTGCAGTCCGTGTGGTGAAGGTACTCCCACAGTGCTGTTAGAGAGGGAGTTCCAGGATTTTGACCCAGCGACGATGAAGGATTGGCGATATACTTCCAAATCAGGATGGTGTGTGACTTGGAGGGGAACTTGGAGGTGGTGGTGTTCCCATGCGCCTGCTACCCTTGCCCTTCTAGGTGGTAGAGGTCGCGGGTTTGGGAGGTGCTGCCGAAGAAGCCTTGGCGAGTTTCTGCAGTGCATCTTGTAGATGGTCCACACTGCAGCCACGGTACGCCGGTGGTGGAGGGAGTGAATGTTTAAGGTGGTGGATGGGGTGCCAATCAAGCGGACTGCTTTGTCTTGGATGGTGTCAAGCTTCTTGAGTGTTGTTGGAGCTGCACTCATCCAGGCAAGTGGAGAGTATTCCATCACACCCCTGACTTGTGCCTTGTAGATGGTGGAAAGGCTTTGGGAGTCAGGAGGTGAGACACTCGCCACAGAATACCCAGCCTCTGACCTGCTCTTGTTGCCACAGTATTTATGTAGCTGGTGCAGTTAATTTTCTGGTCAATGGTGATCCCCCAGGATGTTGATGGTGGGGGATTCGGCAATGGTAATGCTGTTGAATGTCAAGGGGTGGTGGTTAGACACTAGCTTGTTGGAGATAGTCATTGCCCGCCACTTGTGTGGCGTGAATGTTACTTGCCACTTATCAGCCCAAGCCTGAATGTTGTCCAGGTCTTGATGCTTGCGGGCATGGACTGCTTCATTATCTGAGGAGTTGCTAATGGCACTGAACACTGCAGTCATCAGCGAACATCCCCATTTCTGATCTTATGGTGGAGGGAAGGTCATTGATGAAGCAGCTGAAGATGGTTGGGCCTAGGATACTGCCCTGACGAACTCCTGCAGTGATGTCCTGGAGCTGTGATGATTGACCTCCAACCACCACAACCATCTTCCTTTGTGCTCGGTATGACTTCAGCCAGTGGAGAGTTTTCCCCCCGGTTCCCATTGACTTCAATTTTACTAGAGCTCCTTGATGTCACACTCGGTCAAATGCTGCATTGATGTCAAGGGCAGTCACTTTCACCTCACCTCTGGAATTCAGCTCTTTTGTCCATGTTGATACTGAGCTTAAGGCATCTGAACTGTAAGCAGAGGTTGAGGAGTTGGAATTTTTGTTCTGCAGAAGAGAAGGCTTGGGTAAAATATTATTCAGTATTCAAGACTTAAGAGAATAAGAACCCCAATACAGGAAACTCTTTTTTATCTGGCACCGACGGGACCGGCGTGGTGCCGGTTTATCAAAAAGTCCGGATTACAGAGAGGTATAGTAAAAGGTACGAGAGCCCCGTACACAGCAACAGATCCAGGCTTCCCTGTTGCTTAGCAACAGGTGCAGGAACCCCCGGCCACAAGATCCAGGCATCCCTGTTGCTTAGCAACAGGTGCAGGAACCCCGGTTACACAGCCACAGATCCAGGAACGGCCACTAATATGAAGTAAAACTTACCTGAACCTACTCCTGAATTTTGCCGGTTAACAGATTTCCGGTTATTTAGGTGCCGGTAAATCGAGAGTTTCCTGTAATATGTTTGAGAATGCCACAAACTCTAGAAAGCGGACATGGACTCGCACTTAGAAGGTGCACCGAGAGTTCCGATTTAATTACTTTACACAGAGGGTGGTGAATGTGTAGAACGGACTGCCCATGGAGGCAGTGGAGGCAGGCAGTGTGGAAAAAGTCAGTGGAAAATTGGATTGGTATTTGAGGGAGTGGGTGATTGAGGGCTATTAGTATGAAGTAAAAGATGATGATTAAACTGTCTCCTACGATCAGTTTTTGGAAGTGGCCAGATGGACTACAGAGCCTGGTTCTGTGCTTTCCTTTATTTCCATGCTATGGATCTCTAAATCCTGAAGCCATACCATCAAGGGCTGGGAGTGTACAGTGTTGTGAGATGTGGTCCCGGCCCACTGCAGCAGTAGAGTGAATCTTTACCCAACTATCACTCTCTCAAACCAGTCCCTCAGAGTTCACTTGACATGATATCCACAGCACTCCTCAGTGGAGCTTCAGTATTTCATCCAGGTGAGGTGTTGCTGCACTGTGTATTCACACTGTATCAAATCTCCTTCAGAGAGAGATCGTCCTTCACAGTGAAATGAGGGAAAGTTTTCACTTTTTTGTTTAGGTTGATTAAGTCTTTGGGAATATGAGAATTAATTTTGTCAGGCAGCGCCTCCATTGAACAGTATGGATCAGAGAATCCCTGGCTGATTTGTGGCGCTCCTGATCATCCAGTGATTTGTTTCAATGACTGGATAATCATGAGTGATGTAACTCGGGCGTGCTAACTGCCGCACCCAATTCCCTAACCTGCTGAGTGAGATTCTGTGCTTAGAATTTGTGAAAAGTTTGAATATCTGAGAGCCAGGTTTCTCTCTAACCAACAGTTGAAGAGAGATTCGGTGTATATTCACTGATGCAAACATGTAGGTGCAGCAAGCAGTTAGGAAGGCAAATGGTATGTTGGCCTTCATTGCAAGAGTACAGGAGCAAGGATGTCTTACTACAGTTATACAGGGCCTTGGTGTTACATTGTTATTATATTATTACATCGTTAAATGGAACTATTTGTTACATCGTTATATGGAACGACTTTGGTTAGTGTATTTATATTGTCATGTGACACACTGTGAAAAGGAATGCACAGTGCAAGGACGGACATCTTGTATCACTCCGCACCATGAGGCAGCAACAGCAACAAAGCAAGAATATAGCTGAGTAAAAGCAGTAACTAAAATGAGTTAAAAGTGCCTGTATTATATACAGTAATAAGAACACAAGGAGACACAACATGGTGGCAGCGGTATAATTGAGTACAACTTGTACTATACGAACTACGAATAAGACGAAAAGTGGATATATGAGCTGATCGTGAGTGCTGGTGCCTGCGGTGATTGAGTGTGAATCGTACGGGCAATTAAGATGGCGGCTGCTGCTGCACTGACTGCGCAAATGCAACCCCTCATGAACTGGGACGCCGACGATTTAGTAGAGGCATTCCGCAAGTTCACACAGAAATGTGACCTTACATTCAAAAGCTTCCTGAAGGATACTGCCAACGAGGAAAAGGTTAGTTACATTCTGTTGTGGACAGGAGAAAAGGACTAGATTTGTATAATAGCTGGAGTTTGACTGAAGAGGAAAAGGAAAACCCTGCGGCAATCTTTGGTAAATTCAGCAACCATCTAGAGCCTAAATCCAATCACCGTATACACAGATACAAATTCCAGAGTCTAAGACAGGAACTCGGTGAAACAGTTGACAATTTCATAACAAGGCTGAGAAATGAAGCCAGCAAGTGTGCATTTAAGGAAATGGAGGAAAGGCTTGTGGACCAGCTGATATGGGGGTCAGCGCATGCAGAGGTACAAAAAGCCCTGATAGGAAATGAAAATCTCGAATTAACAGAGGCTGTAGATACTGCGAGAGCTCATGAAGCCATGAAACAGCAAATGAGAACGCTGATTTCTCAGACGGCTTCTGAGACGGACAACAGAGTGGATACAGTGAGAGAAAAGTACAACACACAAAGGTATGCACATGACAACGGGAGAAACATGTGCAGAAACTGTGGAAGACCGCACGATTATACAGACAGGAGGAAATGTCCAGCATATGGAACAAGCTGCAATGCATGTGGCAAACTAAACCACTGGGAAAAGAGGTGTAGAACGAAGAAAGAAGGAACATACATCAAAAACAAAGGCAGACAGCAGAACCAGAGAAAGGAACACAATACCCATGCCACGGATGAGCAGGATGATGATTATGGTCATGACAATACACTAAACATTGGAACCATAAAGGTACAGCTTCACGAGATGTCCAGAGCGGAAAATACTCCGAGGAGAGAATTGCACACCATCATCCAAATCAAAAAGAGGATCAAAGGTCAGCCCACAACCATCAACTTAAAGTTGAAGCTGGACACAGGGGCTCAGAGCAACATTCTCCCATTGAGACTGTACCAGCAGATCTTTCCCGAAAACTTGAGAGAAGATGGTTACCCGAAAAGTGGTTGTTTAAAGGCAAGTAATGTCACGCTGGCAGCATACAGGGGGAGTGAGATTAAACAACTCGGAATAACCTTTGTCAAAGGGACACATAAAAGAAAGAACATCAACTGCATGTTCTATGTCACCGACACTGAGGGGCCAGCGATCCTGGGATTAAACAGCTACGAGAAGTTGAGATTGATCTCAGTGAATCACGAGCTGAAGGAAACGTCACTGAGGATAGACAGCAACACCCCGCTGGAGAACCGCCCACAGATCAAGAGTAAAAAAGACTTGATAGACATGTATCCGGAATGTTTCGATGATACAGTGGGATGTTTTGGAGTTTTCCAATACCACATCACCATCGATCCAGAGGTAAAGCCCGTTATCCATGCTCCACGAAAAGTACCTATCGAGCTGAAGACCAAGCTTGAAAGAGAGCTAAAGGAGATGGAAGAAAAGGGAGTGATCGTAAAGGTCACTGAACCCACAGACTGGGTAAACTCAATTGTGGTACGAGAAAAGCCAAACAGGCATCTCAGAATATGTTTGGACCCCAAAGATCTAAACCAGGCGATAAAGAGGGACCACTATCCCACCCCAACGCTAGAGGAGATTACGCCATCACTGGCAGGAGCCAAGGTTTTCTCAAAACTAGATGCCAGAAATGGATATTGGAACGTGAAGTTGGATGAGGAATCAACAACACTGACAACATTCAACACACCATTTGGGCGTTACAAATTCCTGCGGCTACCATTCGGGTTAAAGGTCAGTCAAGATATCTTTCAACAGAAAGTAGACGAGACATACAGAGGCTGTGGAGGAGCTATAGGAATAGCTGATGATATCCAGATCTATGGAGCAGATGAAAGAGACCATGATATGCACCTACATGAGGCCATGGAGCGTACCAGGAAGGCTGGCATCAAGTTAAATGCCGATAAGTGCATTGTTAAAGTCAAGGAATGTCAATTCTTCAGTATGATTTACATGCCAGAGGGAGTCAAGCCAAGTCCTGAGAAGATTGCGGCGATTGCTGAAATGAAACACCCAAAGATAAGAAAGAGCTGAGGAGTTACCTCGGCTTGGTCCAATACATGAGTTCTTTCATCCCAAACATGTCGGAACATACAGCAAATCTCAGAGAGCTAATGAAAGAAGATGCCGAATACCAGTGGTCTGAATCACACGAAAGGAATTTCAAACAACTTAAAGAACTGTTGTGCAAAGAAACAAGTCTGTCATATTATGACAGAAGAAAACCAGTCACTCTGCAAGTAGACGCTTCTACCAGGGGACTAGGGGTAGCTCTTGTGCAGGAAGGAAAGCCAATAGCTTTCGCATCAAAGGCCTTGACGTCTGCCGAGACGAGATATGCCAATATAGAAAGAGAACTATTAGCAGTAGTGTATGGATGCGAAAAATTTCATACATACCTGTATGGAAGGCAGTTTACAATAGAGAGTGACCATCGTCCACTAGAACAGATCTATAAGAAGAATCCGTGCAAAGCACCTGCAAGACGGCAAAGACTACTTCTAAGGCTCCAAAGCTATGACTTCACGCTTAAATATAAATCAGGAAAGGAAATGGTGCTAGCAGATGCGTTGTCTCGATTGTCACCATATGAGAAACACAAGGTGGAGGGTCTAACAGTGAAAATCCACCACCTAATGAGTGTTACCCCTACAAAGCTCAGTCAAATCAGAGATGAGACTAGAAAAGATGAGGGCCTAGAAATTCAGTTGGGCGCGCCAGCCATTAGCGCCATAGGAGGAGTAGATCTCGAGCGCTAGGCGCTTAGCGCCCGGGCGCAGCGCGATCTGCGCCTCGCCCCAACTTCAGTAGACATTTAGCGCCAGCGCAAAGTCTTAGCGCGCGCCCTGCTGCGTGCGCAGATCATGACGTCATTTCATCGTGCAACGCCCTTTGTGCGCCCGGAACCGGAACTTCACTCGCGCCGCCCCATTGTGCGCCGGGCGGCCCTAACGACTGTGAAGTGGAACGGTACACAGCCGAGGCGGGCCGCGGGGAGCGCAAATTAAAGGGCACTTACCCTGCACTATAAAGGCCAGCCATTTTGCAGCATTCACTCTTGTGCAACGTTTTTTTGGAGAGAGACCAAGGAGGAGAGCTTACTGCTTTGGCACAACACTAGGACAGGTATTTTTGGCTCAGGCCAGAGCTTAGCAATTATCTTTGCCTTCATTGAGATCTCAGTGTTTGCCAGCATATAATGGGGGCTGCATTGGGTGCCAACGCTGAGTTTCAGCCTTATGCCGGAAGGGCTTACAGACGCCGTGAGAGAGTGGCAGCCCTGGCTAGACGCAGAGGGGGCAACAGGCGTCGCCAAGTGAGGCCTTACCCACCCAGGGTATACCGCCAGCAGTCCTCCTATCTGACCATGTCTGCCGCGCAGTGTGTTAGGAGGCTGCAATTCAGAAGGGAGGTGGTTGCAGACATCTGCCAGCTGCTGCACAGAGATCTGCGTCCACAGCTGATGCGCAGGACGTCTCTGTCGGTGGCAGTGAAGGTGACGGTGGCTCTCAACTTCTATGCCACCGGCTCCGTCCAATCCGCTGCTGGGGACATCGCTAACATCTCACAGTTCGCCGTGCATTGCTGCATCCGCCAGGTGACCAATGCCCTTTTCAGAAGGAGACGTCAATTCATCTCCTTCCCCATGACCCTGGAAAAGCAGCAGCAGCGTGCAGTGGGATTTGCAAGAATAGCGGGCTTCCCCATGGTGCAGGGCGCCATTGACTGCACGCATGTGGCTTTGCGGGCACCTCTGGAGCATGCCGAGGATTACCGCAACCGGAAGGGCTACCATTCCCTCAACGTACAGCTGGTGCGTGACCACAGGCAGCGCATCCTAGCTGTCAATGCCCGCTTTCCAGGCAGCAGCCACGATGCCTTTATCCTGCGACAGACAACTGTGGCTGACATGTTCCAGGCACAGCCTCACCCAAGAGGATGGCTTATCGGGGACAAAGGCTATCCTTTGTGTACCTGGCTCATGACCCCGCTCCGCGCGCCCATGACCCCTGCTGAAGAGGCATACAACGAGAGCCATCAAGCGACTAGGAACATCATAGAACAAACAATCGGCGTCCTGAAGCAACGGTTCCGCTGTCTGGATCGCTCCGGGGGAGCCCTCCAGTATTCGCAGGAGCGAGTCTCCCAATTCGTCGTCGTTTGCTGCATGCTGCACAACCTGGCTATCCGCAGGACTCAGGCACTGCCACCTCGCGTTGGACCACCACCTCAGGAGGAGGAGGAGGACGAGGAGTACCAGCCCAGGAGGGAGGCAGAAGGTCCAAGGGCCGCCCGGCGGCGGCTTATTGACCGTCACTTCTAGGCCCCCTGTCAGGGAATGGCTTGTGCCAATGAAAGAACATGATTGCAGCCGCTCCGCAAGCCGTCAGCCGGTTAAGGCAACAAACACTTCAAAGATCAAACATGGACAATGTGAATAAATAAAATGGTTTATTGTACAAACTCAGGGCCCTTCCCACATGAAAACCAAAAACAGACGAAACCCCCAAAAAACACTCACACACATGACTCACTCCCACAACCTGGGGAGCATTAACAAAAGATGTAAACAAAAATGGCCTTCATCCTCGGCCTTCACAAAACACACATTCCAGAAAACACAGCATTTGGACACACCCTCTACTTAGTGGCCCGCGAGGGCGATGCCTTCTGCAAACTTTGGCGGCCCCTGCACGCCCTGCTGCTCCTCCTCAAAGTGAAGCCATTGGCTGCTGCAAGGCTGGGGGCAGGCTCCTGAGGGGCACATGTCGTGACGGCAGATGCCCTTGGGGGTCGGCCTAGACGAGGTCTGGCCGTCGAGGGGCCGGCTGGTGAATGCTGCAGCTGTGGCTGGCCAGCATCAGTCGCTGCAGCAGCTCCTGGCAGCTCCACTGGGGGAGTGGCAGTGGCGGCTGGAGGAATGGGGGCAAGCTGGCGGATGGCAGGCGCTCGCTGGTCGCCTGAGACACTGGCACTCAGCCGGGCCAGCACTGCAGCATGCGCACCAATCTGCCGAGGGACAGACCGCTGTGCTGCTGCAGCGCGCCGGATGCCCTGGCGATGCCTGGCTGACACAGCGAGTGTGGCAGCAGTGAGTGCCCATGTTGACCTGTTCACTGACCTCATCAGAGCACCCAGTGACTGCACGGCACCACTGATCACCTGGCCACTCGCTGCCTGAGCTGCCCCGAATTCCGCCCGACTGGTGGCCTGTGAGGCCCCGAACTCGGTCACACTCCGAGACAGGGACTCGATGGCCTCAGGCAACCGTGCCACTACCCCCATGAGCTCCGTGTGCCGGCGCTCCGAGTCCGCGGACAAGTCCTCGAGGCGGCGCATCTCCTCGGCGTTGGCCATCTCCGGACTGGAGGCCGGACTCTCCCTCTGGGGAGAAGGCCGCCGAGCTGGCCGACCCTTCCTGCGTTGCTGGACGCCGCTGGGCCCAGCAATTGGACTCCCCTCCGACCCTTCCCCCCTCTGGGGAGAAGGCCGCTGAGCTACCACCCCCCTCCCGCGTTTCTGCAGGCCGCTGGTCCCAGGAGCTACCCTCCCCTCCGACACTTCCCCCACGCTCCCCTCCAGGGAAGACGTGTCCCCTACATTGGCATGGGTTGCCGCGGCTGAGCGTTCCCCTGATGGGCCGCCTTCCTCTTGCTCCTCCTCCTCCTCCTCTTCTGAGGGGCTGTCACTGGCAACTTCAGGGACCTCCTCCTCACCATCTGAAAGCAGGAAGGCACAAGAGTAGCTTTAGAGGGAGGAGAGGGCGTCAGCGAGGGATGCATGAGTGGTGGCATTCAGCGCATTGGTCGGACAGTGGCAAAGGATGTAGATCTGATGCGCAAGTGGGACGAGAGAGGTCCAAAAGGTGATGTCCTTACCATTGGTGCCCAGAACAGGGTCGGCATCTCCAGATGCAACGGGGCCAATCACCCGGGCACCCATGATGCGCTCCACGCGATGTTGCAGCTCGGTGAGCGGCTGGATCTGGGGTCCGCCTCCCCCGGTCGCAGTCCGGCTCCTCTTATTATTGGCCAGCTTGGCCTGCAAGAGAAAGGACTGCCTCTAAGTACAGTGTGTAGCCCTGATCTTGTGTGCACTGCCTCCCATGGTCGAATAGCCTGGCCAGTGTGTTAAGTGCACAATGTGCAATTGATGTTCATGAGTGTCCCATAGCTGCTGCATGAGGGCTGGCCATTAGGGCTTTCAGGTCCCTTTGCCCATAATGTGAGGTGCACATGCAAGGATGAGGAGGACACTGGAAAGGGTACTCACCCTGACAATCCTGGCGAGGTCATTTAGCTTTTTGCGGCATTGGACACCGCTCCTGGGGACCTCGCTGTTGGATGTCACCTTGGTGGCGACACGCCTCCAGGCTCTCCGGTAGACGCGGGCCGGCGGCTTCCTGCCATTGTCCGGAAACAAAATATGGCGTCTCTTCTCCACAGCACCAACCAGCACCCTCAGATCAAGCTCTGAGAAGCGCTGCGCTCGTTCACGGGCCTTCTCCATGGTTTCAGGCGCTATTTGGGTCCAGCAGCAGTGTTCAGGCCTAGCTGCAGGGCTCCACTATCCAGGGCGTGGCAGCAGACCAAGTCGACCCTTCCCCCTTAAGAGCTGGCCGGCGCCAGGGTGTCTGATGTCAATCAAGAAATGGCCGCACCTGCGCTGCATCCGGCCTCGGCGCTCTCGCTCAGCACCTCCGGCTTAGCGCCTAAAGAGAGGCGTGCATCGCCAGTTTTAGCGCTCGAGCAAACTCTTAGGGCGAAGCTAATGAATATCGGAGAAGTGGCCTCGAATTTGCGCCGGGCGCAAACTTTAGCGGCCGCCCGACTTTACCGCCCCAAAAGTAGCTGTAATGAATTTCTAGGCCGAGGAATTGCAACTACTCACACAACAAGTGATACAGGGGTGGCCGGAGAGATTCCAGCAGGTACAGACGACAATTCGTCAATACTGGACGATTAGAGACGATATTGCAGTAGAAGACGGTATTCTCCTTGCTGGATCGAGGATCATCGTGCCAAAGACGATGCAGACAGAACTTCTCCATCTGATACATGAAGGCCACATGGGAATGGAGAAATGCAAGCTGAGAGCCAGATCAGCTGTATACTGGATAGGCATGTACAAAAATATCGAACAGATGGTTTCTGCATGTGGTATATGCCAGAAATACAGAAATGCACAACAGAAAGAGGAGATGATACCTAGTGAAATACCGTCAAGACCATGGCATACTGTTGGGGCAGATCTCTTCATGTGCAATCAAGAATGGTATCTCATAATGGCAGATTACTATTCCAAGTTTCCTTTTGTGAGAAGGATGAAAGATCTGAGAGCCACAACTACCACCAGAATTGCAAAGAGCTTGTTTGCTGAACAAGGAATCCCGGAAAAGGTAATCTGTGACAATGGAACCCAGTTCACATCGAGTGAATTCAGAGCTCTGGCAGAAAAGTATGGGTTCAAAATAGTAACCTCATCCCCACATTTCCCAAGGGGACACGGGTTCATCGAAAGACAGATCCAGACTGTCAATAGAACTCTCATCAAAAGTAGTGAGATAGGGGAAGACCAAGACCTTGCCCTCCTATCACTCAGATCAACACCACTGAAAGCAGACATGAAATCACCTGCGGAATTGCTGAATGGGAGGAAGTTTAAGACTACACTACCAGCAAAAATACATCCTCCCCAGGACCAGGAGGACTTCAGACAGAAGCTGGCAGAAGCACAAGTCGTAGGAAGCAAACATTACGATATAAACATGCAAAGATGCTACCAGAATTGCTGAATGGGCAATCAGTGCAAGTACAAGACCCGGTGTTGAAAACCTGGAATCCAGCCAAGGTCATTGGAAAAGCTGATACTCCAAGATCCTACTTCGTAGAGACTCAACCTGGTAACCAATACAGACGGAACAGACTCCACATCAGACCTTCCCCTGAACTGGTTAAGCAGCAGACAACATCAACAACATTGACAACACCAGCTACCACAAGCAGTACAATGCCAGAAACAAGCGCTACAAATCAAACAACCACGAGAATGCACACTCCAACTCCAAGTGCGACAACAACAACGAGAGCGGAACACACCAAAACACCGCAGAGAGGAATGGTCACCACCAAATCCACAAGATGGAGGGACAACATCCAACCACCTGAGCGATATCGCGAATAAGAAAAGAATACTCACGATTCTTTGTAGTTGATAATAGTTTAATATAATATTTTTCTAATTTAAATTTTTAAATTTCATGTTTTAGTTTTGAGAAAGAGGGATGTTACATTGTTATATTATTACATCGTTAAATGGAACTATTTGTTACATAGTTATATGGAACGACTTTGGTTAGTGTATTTATATTGTCATGTGACACACTGTGAAAAGGAATGCACAGTGCAAGGACGGACATCTTGTATCACTCCGCACCATGAGGCAGCAACAGCAACAAAGCAAGAATATAGCTGAGTAAAAGCAGTAACTAAAATGAGTTAAAAGTGCCTGTATTATATATAGTAATAAGAACACAAGGAGACACAACACTTGGTGAGACCACACCTGGAGTACTCTGTGCAGTTTTGGTCTCCTTACCTAAGAAAGGATATACTTGCCATAGAGGGAGTGCAGCGAAGGTTCACCAGACTGATTCCTGGGATGGCAGGACTGTCGTATGAGGAGAGATTGGGTTGACTAGGCCTGTATTCACTAGAGTTTAGAAGAATGAGAGGAGATCTCATTGAAACGTATAAAATTCTGACAGGGCTAACCAGACTGGATGCAGGGAGGATGTTTCCCCTTGCTGGGGGGTCTAGAATGAGGGGACACAGTCTGAGGATACGGGATAGGACATTTAGGACTGAGATGAGGAGAAATGTCTTCACTCAGAGGGTGGTGAACCTGTGGAATTCTCTACCACAGAAGGCTGTGGAGGACAATTCACTGAATATATTTAAGAAGGAGATAGATAGATTTCTAGACACAAAAGGCATCAAGGAGTATGGGGAGAGAGCAGGAATATGGTATTGAGATATAGGATCAGCCATGATCATATTGAATGGCGGAGCAGGCTCGAAGGGCCGAATGGCCTACTCCTGCTCCTATTTTTCTATGTTTCTATGCCACCCACTGATGATAATCCATTGCCACGTTTGCTTTCCGGGTCTGCTGATAAAGTAAAAGATGCTGATTAAACTGTCTCTTGATCATAGGCTAGACGCTGAAATAGCATAACATTTTCTGATAGCATTCTCCTGGTGTGAAGCCTTGCCCACAACCTCTGTGCCTGGCACACAAAGCTGTACATCCTTAAGACGTTGTGGCTGCCTTTCCGTTATAACGTCTTTATTTTGTTTTCTCGGTCCCTTTTGTTTCGTCAAACCCAAGGCTGGTAACGTGGTGACAGGCGAGATGGTTGAAGAGCTTATTCTCTCAGGAGCTGACATCATCAAAGTGGGCATCGGACCAGGTAAATGAGTAACGTAGCAGGTTATGAGGGAACAAAATGCTCTAAAGTTTAACTTAGGCTGATCTCAGTTTGTTCACATTCATTGATAAACACAATTACTTTCTTGTTTTCATTCTTTGAGGCTGGAAGGATGACTGAGTTTTAGTATCCTTGTTCATATAATATCCGTCCAATAGTCTCTGTGCCAAACAACTCGGACAAGCAGTTTTGAAACTCACATAATAGTTATTAAAAACCCCTCTGGGATGCTTTCCTGTGCATTTGTGCGTAAGTGTACTGTACAGTGTTGTACTGAGCCACACAGACCAAGAATGCCCAGGATTTTTTCAGTAATCCATGGATGTGTTTAACCTTCACTCCCAAGGCAACATGCAGCTCCTGAGTCCTGATCGACAGGCCCTCAAACCAAGGCAATTCAATCCTATTTATGTTTATATTTCCTATTTGCTGCTTTGTCCTGTTTGAACTCTGTGGCCCTAGAGCTTTGGAAAGGGCTGTTCTTGGTGCTGTTACCTCATCTGTTGGATAATCCTAAATCAGATCTATTAGCATCAGCAACTTGCGATATATGCAAATTAACGGAAACATTGATTTAAACATTATGACTTAGGCTAACATTTGCCCCACCAGATCTGGCTTGGAATGCTACATCAGGCCAGAGTTCCTATATTTGATGCAGATGAGGGAAAAATAGCCTCTACTATGTTTTCCACATTTGCCCAGTTGAACCCAGGATGCAGGGGCCACTTGTTTAACACCAGAGTCCAGTAGTCAAATCTCAGTTGAGGAGGCCTCGACATCAGGACAAGAGGGAGCTCTCCGTGAATGTTATCAGAGTGTGACCCATGCACAGGCCGCATCACCCGCAATCTCTGGCCTCAGACTAGCATGTTTCTCCAGCAGAGACCAGAAAACCTACCTCCCAAAGTGACCCCATGGTCAGAAATGGCCCAAGGCAGGGGATCATCTCCAGGATTGGTGGAAGTCCCACTCTACCCAAATGGCCCCCAGTCAGAAAGCCTAGACTAATACCTGCCCTCAAAGGCTCCATGGTATGCACGTATGTGGCCCATGAAGACAAAATATTGGACTAATCCACTAGTCAACCGATCTCTGTAGGGCTGCTACAACTGGGTGCAGTGTCCCTGTGATGGGGGAGGAAAAATTGACCAGGACTATTCCTCCTGGTCATCATCAAGCAACCCCTACTAGAAAGTGCATGTGCGTGGATGTTGGGTAATGACAGGCCTGGCACCATCTGTGATGTGCTCCACCTGCATGGCCCTCTCTCAGAAGTTGCTAGTGAATCACTGAAATAGGATTCAGATTGAATTAGATCTGGACTGACCCTTAAAACTCAGGCAAAACCACAAACAAACAGCCAAAGATTTGTTCCCAGTTTATAAAATACAAGCTTTTCAGGTGCCATGGTAACACGTTATTGATCTAAGACATGCTGTGGAGGGCTGTGAACTCTCTGTGTAACTTCTAAGTGTGAGTCTGCTTTCTCACGAGATCCTTGACATTGCCAGTGGGAGAGAAACCGGATGTAGACTGAGTGCTCCTCCTGAGAGAAAGAATGAAAACTGGCAAGCGGGTCACTAACCTGCTCAGGGCAAGAACCAAGTTGGGGTGAGGGGATTAGCACAAATTTACAGACAAAGATCATTTCTCATTAGGTCATTGTCTTACTGGATCATATTCTTCTCAGTGAAAGTATTAGAAAAAACACTTGATGGGGGAAAATTTGGTACATTAGCGCCAGCAGATGGTGCTAACGGGGCGCTAGAGCATTATCGCTGGGGCGAGGCGAATCCAGTGCCGCATGCCAAATCCCACTTCCCACCCCCCTCCCGCAGCGCCGCCGCTATCAGTTATTGTCAGGAGCCTCAACGCCAGGTGGATCGTGACGTCAGTGAGTGTGCAACGCTCACTGGCCGCCCGATCTGCAAAATTGATTGTTGCCGCCTACCTTAGCGCCTGAAGGAAACAGCGACAGGGAGAGCTGGTGTGAAGCACAAGGAAGCTGGCTCCAGGGACGTTATTTAAAGGGATCATCAGTAATGAGTTGCAGCAGGTTAGTGGAGTTTCAGTGCTTTCTTGTCAGTCTCATTCCGTGATTTCAAGGTTACTTATTATCAGGAGTGTAGTGGCAACTAAAAAGTAGCTACATTTATTCTTTAAAAAATAAAACTGCTACACTTGGTTACATTAATGGGGGCTGTACTGGCAGTCGACCTCACCCTCCGGGATCTACGGTGGAGGGAGCGGAGGCAGCGAGAAAGACTGGAATATGTGGCCAGAGGGAGGAGGAGGGCCATCAGGGCTCTTAACAGGAGGCCTTACCCTCCGAGGGTACTCCGAAAGCACTTCTCCTACCTCCAATTAAGCGAGGAGCAGTGTATAAGAAGACTCCGCTTCACCAACAAGATGGGCACAGAGCTCTGCCACCTCCTGCAACCAGACCTCCAGCCTCAGAGCAGGGTGACCACGGCTCTCTCAGTGGCTTTCAAGGTCACCGTCGCCCTCAATTTCTTCGCCAGCGGATCCTTCCAGTCTGCAACAGGAGACATAACTAACATCTCGCAGTTTGCAATCCATTGCTGCATCCGGGAGGTCACAGAGGCTCTCTACAGTAGGAGAAGGGACTACATTTCCTTCCCCTTCACCAGATAGAAGCAAGACGAGTGTGCCTGTGGCTTTGTCAGAATAGCGGGATTCCCGATGGTGCAGGGCCATTGACTGCACCCACATGGCTTTGTGGGCACCGCATAACAGTACTGAGATCTTCCATAATCGCAAAGGCTACCACTCACTTAATGTGCAATTGGTGTGCGACCACAGACAGCGAATCCTCAGTGTCAATGTCATTATCCTGGCAGCAGCCACGATGCCCTCATCCTGTGCCAGACTCTTCCAGCCACCACATCAAGTTCGCAGCTAACTGGTGCAAGACAAGGGCTATCCGCTCTCCACCTGGTTCATGACTCCCCTCCACAACCCCAACACTCCTGCCCAGCACTCATATAATGAGAGCCATGTTGCCACCAGGAACATCATCGAGCAGACCATCGGGGTGCTCAAGCAATGGTTCTACTGCCTTGACCACTCGGGAGGAGCCCTCCAGTACTCGGCTGAGCGGGTGTCCCATTACATGGTGGTCTGCTGCATGCTCCACAACTTAACCATCATGAGGGCCCAGCCCTTGCCACCAGGGATTGTGGGACGACCTCAGGAAGAGGGAGAGGAGGACGAGGAAGAAGAGGAAGACGAGGAGGAGGAAGAACAGGAGCAAGGGAGGAGGCAGCCACTGAATCGGCCTTCCGGAAAGGCGGTCTGTAACCACCCCATCAGACTGTGGTTCGAATGAATTAAACCCCAGATCCCTGTTGCTCACCACATCCCCATCATTCCATCCCTGTCGCAGGCCATATCACAGCGCAAAGCTGAAATGAGACACACCACAAAAGAATGCAAACTGAATTAATAAATTTATCAATAATCAGTGAACACATATTTACAACAACAATATTAACTATTCACCCTTGTGCAATCCCTTAGTGCTTCGCGTTACTGTGCCTCTGCCTACTCTAGTGCTCCTACAAAGTGTTGGCCCAGTGGCTGCAGCAGGGCAGGTGGAACGTTGCTGAGTGTCCGTGCAGGAGACTTCAGTGGCCTTGCAGGACGCCCTCCACCAGCTCTGGACCTGGAAGGCCTGGCTGTAGGCTGCACCACCTCAGCGTGGGCGGCAGCAGTCTGGGCTGACAGGCAGCGACAAGGGCAATGGCGGAGTGGCAATGGTGGGAGCAGGAATGCTGTCATCCTGAGAGAGGACAACAGGTTCCTGCGCCACTGACCCACTGCCACTGCCCCAGGGCAGCACCTCAGCATCACTACCAATCTGCTGGATCACAGATTGCTGGCCTGCTGCGACACCGTGAAAGCCCCGGTTGACGGTGGTAAACCCAGCCACAATGGCAGCAGTCAGAGCTTGCGTGGCATCAAGCTGAGACTGTATGAGAGCAGTCCGAGATTGGATGCCGCCCAGCATAGATTGCATTACAGCACTAAGATGTTGCTGCCATGGAAGCTGCCAGATTGCCCATCACAAGCGGCAGCAGGTCTGGGTCGCCACGGTCTCTCTGGGAGTCTACCATCCTTTGCAGAATGGAAATGATGGGCTCCATGGTGTGTGCAGAGCCTTGTGCAATGTTGGAGGCGGACTCCTCCATGCTCCTTATCATTACCGAAAGGCGCTCAGGCACGCTTGCCATTGCACCTATCATCTTCATGTGCATGCCCATCACCCTTCTTAATGACTCCCCATCGAGGTCCTCATCTGAGTCCTGTGCAGCAGAACTTGTATGTGAGCTTGCCCTCCGGGGAGCTGGCCCCCAAGCTACCCTTTTCCTCTGGCCTTGCTGCAGCTCACTCGTCCCCGGTGCCTCATCCTATGCAGATCCCGTGACTATACTAGCCTCTAAAGAATGCGTAGTGCCAGTGTCTCAGTTGGTGCTTGTGGGTGAGACATGCAGTGATGTGGTATGTTTTTTCTCCTCCTCTTCTCCGACCTCACTCTCTACGGTGCCCTCAGGGACAGGCTGCTCAGGTGCTTGCTGACAATCTGAAAGCAGAAAGGCACAAGAGTCGGGTTAAGGTGAGGCGAGGGTGCAGGAAGGGAGAAATGCATGCATACAGCATGATTAGCTGTAAAGTGCAAAAGGCTTGTGGGGTGAGGGGGAAGTGGGATGTGTGAAGAAGGTGTAGGGATGAACATACCGTTGTTGTCCCCAAGGGGGTCATCGTTGCCGGTGACCATGGCAGCTACCACCTGGCCCCAATAATCTGCAGCACTCTATTTTCCAGCGCAGACAGCGGTTGGGTGTCGGCTTGTCCCCCGCCTGTGCGCTCTTGCTCCCTCCTGTCGTGAGCCACTTTGGCCTGCAAGAGAAAAGAAAGTGTGTAGCAATGTGTTTGGGGATGTGCCTGTCATAGTTGAATAGCTGCCATTGTGTGCAGGGTGTGAGATGTTGGTTGGTAGAGATTGTTGGTGGGTGGTGCTTTGGGCAGTGTCTGAAGACTGTGGTTCAGATGGTGGTATGTAGCATTTGTCGAAGCATTCACTCACCCTGACCACCCGAGTGAGGTTGTTAAATTTCTTCCTGCACTGTGTGTAGATCCTGGGGACCACAGTGCTGCCTGAGACATGCTGCGCTACCTCCCTCTACATGGTGCGGAAGATATGTGGCTTGGCCTCCTGCCACTTGCCGAGTAGAGCACTGCCCTCCGCCTCCAATGCTTGATTGCAGTATCTGCGGGCTCTTTCCCTGGGGCGTGGATCTGCCAGGAGTACAGCTGCTTCAGTCCTCCGGCTCCTTCTCCTTGACCTGCTGCTGCTTGCTGAGGCAGCTGCACAGCCTGCAATGCTGAGAATTAGGTTCTGCAGCATCAGTGAACCTCCCCTTTAAGAACTGGAATATGCCTGTGGCAATCATGACTTGCGATTAGACTGCACCTGATCTTGGTCCACCCTTTGAGTGTAACGTCAAAGACCTGAATTAGGACTCCAATCATTTCTTTGAGCAGTGAGCACAAATTCTCCAACTTTTCTAATTATACTGCCCATTCCTGGGCTATAATGCATTTCTAGCCCTTAGGATTTAGCTATGCTTTGCTGTGTTAGCAACACTATGAGTGTGTGACTGTATCATCACATCTTGGGTAGTGTGGAGTTTGTGTATTTATAAAGAAAAATTAAATAGTTGGTGTCAAGACCACTGGTTCAGTACAGACATCACCCCAAGCATGCTTCATGATACCCTTTATGTGCACACTATAAAGTGTATTGTATGCATCAACCAAATGATACCTACCACACACACACACACAAAAACATACACACTCAAATCAGCCTCCTTTAAAGCCCAAAACTGCCCATAAGTTAGGACTAAGTTAACAATCTCACTTAGAGAATGGCAGGTGTAAGGAATGGAAGTGCCCCACTGGTGCACTATGGGAAGCTCCACTGAATCTGGGTTTAAAACACACTGACCCTGAATTTGCGGTCGGAGGCGTACCTCCTGAGTACGCTTCTGAATCACAAAATATTTCTGTACTTACCTCCTGGTTCCACAGCTACAGAGAGTTCCCTTCTCTGGCCTGCAGGCAACGCCTGCGTAAAGTCCCACAGATCCCGGGGCGCATGTGGTTCGCAAGCGTCCCTTGGATCACGTGGGCCCGGTCAACCAATCAAAAAGGGGGATTCATATGATTCTTATGGGGATTCCATTTATGTATGGAATCCCCATAAGCATATTAGAAATCGTCAAATAAATAAGAATTCACACCACTTAATAAAAATAAATGTTCCCATGTTCAAAATTAATTAAAGGACCCTTTAATTAAGCATTAAATAAAAATGTCATATTTTGAAAAATAAATTTGAACATTTTAAAATGGGCCAAAATTTACCTAAACTAATTTTAAATGTATGTGTATGTTTTAATCATTTTCAAAATTTTATTTTAACATTTATTTTAGCCCTTGCACTGGTAAAAGGCGGCCTTCTGCCTGTTTTTACCAGGTGTAAGGGTGTTGCGGGCATTCGCTGGGCAGCAGTTGGACAAATAGCCCCACTCTGCGCCAGCAAAAGCGAGTTTGTAGCAGATATGAAGGATCTGTCAATGTGAAACTTGACAAATCACAAGTTCCGGCATTTCGCGCATGCGCAGCGCATGTGGAAACCCGGAACTTGAGGCATTTCTGAAGGCTTCCGACAGTGTATGCTGTGTGTACGCTGTCGAAACTACCGTCATTTCAGGCCCAACATTGTTACACTGTGTTGAATTGAATGAATTGCAGGCGCAAATTCAACTTGGAGGATATGACAACAACAACAACTTGTATTTATATAGTGCCTTTAACGCAGTAAAATGTCCCAGGGTGCTTCACAGGAGTATTAAAAGACAAAAAATTTGACACCAAGCCACATAGGAGAAATTAGGGCAGGTGACCAAACGTTTGGTCAAAGAGGTAGGTTTTAAGGCGCGTCTTAAAGGAGGAAAGAAAGGTAGCGAACCGGAGAGGTTTAGGCAGGGACCTCTTGACACGGCAGGTCAAGGTGAGTGAAGGCTTCAGCAAATGCTGCATCCCACCATCTACACCACAAGCCTCTCACACTGCTCAATGCACCACTCACCTACCAACAATTTCTACCAAACACCACTCAGACCTCACAATCATAGCTTCACTTCGCTCTCAACCTTACCACTGCTGCAACACCCACACAAACATCTCACACCTTGCACACACTGACAGCTATTCAACTATGGAAGGCACATCACACAAACACATTGCACCACACTCACTCATACACTTCTGTTAAGTCTGTGTGTCCCAGTTATGCTTATTATAAATCACTGGACACAGACCACAAGAATAACTTTAACAGGTCTTTACTATTCGGAGGTCAGGGCTGAACTGCCCAGCAAATCCCTACACAACACTTATATACCGGTGTGGTCACCACCGGTATTACAGTATACAGCAGCCAAGAGAAAGTAGTACATCTCTTAAGGTAGTTCTCTTAAGGTGGAACAGGTTACATACACCACAATCCTACCTTTTTAGCTTAACAGTTATAACCCCATTTAACATAATAACATATATATATATACAACTTCATGCAAAACAGTTCAAAGATTCAGTCTCTGAGGAGGCCTCCTGATTCGAGTTGGATAACGCCTTTCAGGGGTCTCTGATTCTCGTTGCTGGGGTGACTCATCTAGTTGGTCTCTTATGGATTGGACATCATCATCAGGTACATTCACTTCTGAGGTAGATGCTTCAGGTTCACTAACTTCTTCCACGGTTGTCTCTGCCGTAACCATGGGTTCGACCCTTGTTCTCGATTCTACCAGTTGGTCAGCATGACGCCGTATTACATTTTCACCAATATCTACCATGTACATCAGGGGTCCTTGTCTGGCCCGAATTGTTCCAGATTGCCATTTCTCGTTTTTATAGTCCCGGGCTAACACTGGTTGTCCTATTTCGAAACTCCGAGTGGTCTTGTTATTTATATGCTGGAACTGTTTGTTTTCAACTTCCCTCCGCACATTTGGTTTTAACAAGTCCAACCTGGACCGCAACCTCCTGTTATAGAACATCATGGCAGGACTTTGGTTTGTCACTGCATGAGTGGCGTTTCGATATGCCAGTAGGAATTTGTCCACCTTGTGTTGTAGTGGAATCTGATCTTCGCTCATGGCCTTTATTGCTTTTTTGAACGTTTGTACAAATCTCTCGGCCAACCCGTTTGTAGCCGGATGATATGGGGCAGAGGTATAATGTTTCACCCCATTCTTCTTCATGAATTTCTGGAATTCTTCTGACACGAACTGCGGTCCGTTGTCTGAACATATTTGTTCTGGCAATCCATTTCTTGCAAATATCGTTCTTAGCACCGCGATCATCTTTTCCGAGGTAGTGGTAGTCATCTTAATCACTTCTGGCCATTTAGAATGTGCGTCCACCGCAATTAAAAACATGGAGTCCATGAATGGACCAGCAAAGTCAATATGTACACGTTGCCATGGGGTTGAAGGCCATTCCCATGGATGCAGCGGTGCAATCGGAGGTGCATTTTGCACTTTTTGGCACCCTGAGCAGCTTTTCGTCAGATCCTCTATCTGTTGGTCGATACCCGGCCACCACACATAAGCCCTAGCAAGGCTTTTCATCTTGACTCCCCCCAGATGACCTTCATGCAGTTCCTTTAGAACTCTCTCTCTTAACTTAGGAGGAATAATCACCCTTGTTCCATACATCAATGTTCCTTGACAGACGGACAGCTGTTCTCGTCTTGCTGAGAATGCCGGTAACAGTGGATCACCATGTGCTGGCCATCCCTTCACTGTCACTTCGTAGACCCGGGACAGTGTCGGGTCGTTCCTGGTTTCTCTTTCAATACTTGCATTGGTGACTGGTAAACATTCGATGATGGTCGAGTGAAATAACTCAACAGGGTCAACCGTCGGTGCCTCCTCCTCTGTAGGTAGTGGCAGGCGCGACAGCCCATCAGCATTACCATGCTGCTTTGTACCTTTGAATTCTATCTGATATTGATGTGCCCCCTAGGAAAAGGGACCATCTCTGGAGTCTCTGTGCTGTCATCACCGAACCACCCTTCTTAGGGTTAAAAATGGATACCAACAGCTGGTGGTCTGTCAGAAGCGTAAACTTTTGGCCCTGCAGGTAATGATTAAACTTCTTTACTCCCCACACAAGGCTGAGAGCCTCCCTATCTATCTGAGCATAGTTGCGCTCAGCGGAGGTCAATGATCTGGATGCGAACGCAACTGGCCTCTCCAGGCCATTTGGCAACTTGTGTGAGAGTACTGCCCCAATATCATATGGAGAAGCATCACAAGCCAAACGAATAGGCAGCGTTGGGTTGAAGTGAGCCAACACTTCCTCTGAGGTGATCAATGCCTTGCTTTTGCGAAAGGCCCTCTTACAGTCCTCGCTCCACTTCCATGGTACTCCCTTCTGCAAAAGAGCGTTCAGCGGGTGCAGCACCGTGGATAAATTTGGCAGAAACTTATGGTAATAGTTAATCAACCCTAGGAACGACCTCAACTGGGATACATTATCCGGAGCGGGAGCCTTCACAACAGCTTCGATCTTGTCAGGAGACTTATGAAGCCCCTCCTGGTCAATGACATGACCACAGTACGAGATCCGCTTCTGAAAGAACTCACATTTCTGGCGATTAACTCGAAGTCCATATTCTTTCAATCTGGTGAGCACCAGTTCCAAATTTGCAAGGTGTTCCTCGTCATCATCTCCTGTAATCAGAATATCGTCCAGGTAACATTGTGTGCCTGGAATTCCCTGTAACACCTGCTCCATGGCCCTCTGCCAAATTGCTGGAGCCGATGCCACTCCAAAAACCAGTCTATTATACCGGTACAAGCCTCTATGCGTGTTGCTCGTGAGATACTGGCGTGACTCTTCCTCAACTTCCATCTGTAAGTACGCCTGCGCCAGGTCTATCTTGGTGAAGTGTTTCCCACCAGACAACGAAGCGAAGATATCCTCAATCCGCGGAAGCGGATACTGCACCGTGTGAAGCACCGGATTAACAGTGATCTTGAAATCTCCACAGATGCGAACCTTCCCCGGTTCCCCCGGCTTGTTGCTCGATGAACACTTCATGACGGGGACAATGGGCGTGGCCCACTCACTCCAGTCTACCTTAGACAGTACTCCTGAACGTTCTAGCCCTTCCAGCTCAGCTTCCACAGCAGGTCGTATCGCATAAGGTACCGGTCTGGCTTTGAAAAATTTCGGGTTTGCATGTTCTTCAACCTTGATGTTTGCCGTAATTCCTCTGTGTTCCCAGTCCCTGTTGGAACACCTCTTTAGCATCGTCCAATATTCTGGACAATCGTTTAGGTTTGACATCTTTTTTACCGGAATCTACCGTTAGTGCTTTTAAGGAATGCCAGTCCATATTTATTTTCCTAATCCACTCCCGTCCCAGTAGCACATATAAGTCCATTCCTCGGCTTTCTTTGCCCTTGTGGACCACCTTTACCTCTATCTTCCCGATGGGGTATACTCTTTGCCCCGTGTATGTTTTCAATACAATCTCCGTATCCCGTAGGGGAATATGTGGGAATAACCTTTTGTAATCTTGCTTATTCATGACCGTCAATGCCGATCCAGTGTCCAATTCCATCTTCACTTGGACTCCTGCTATCTGAAGTGTGACCCAGATTGTTTGGAGGTCTGCTTCCTTACCAACATTGTGTACTCTTAGACTACCCAGTTCATTACTGCTGGAGTCTGAATTTGACTTCTGTTCGTTCGAACTGTTCTCTGTCACCTTGTGTACCTTTCTGTACTTTTCCTGCGGTGACTTTTTGTTGCTGGTCTTCTTTCCTGACCGGCATACTTGATGCGCTATCAATTACTCATAAAAGACTGAGAGTTAGAAGAGTAACCAAAGGCTTTTATTAACAACAGAATGGAGGTCTGCCTCGCGTGGTCGACCGGTCCATGATACTAAGGGCTGGGGAGCAGTCACCTTTATACTAGGACCTGTGGGAGGAGTCAGCCGAGGCATGTCCAGGCATGTACACAGTGGAATACAAACAGGACAAACAGGAATACAAACAGTGGTTTACCACATTCACCCCTTGTTTAAAATTGAGTCCGGCGGGGTGAAGTGTATTCAAAGTTAGTGTATTGGAGTCTCTCCGGAGGTCTTGTCTGCCGCTGTGATCTGCGTGGCGACGGCAGGGGTAGTGAAGTTTCCGGCGTCGAGTCCAGCGTAGGCTGTGGCACAGGCGTGTCGTCCTCGTAGATGTCGAGCGGGTCGCGGGGCCCAGGCCTGCCGTCTGCTGGGGCTGGATATCGGATCGTGGGGGGTGGTGGTAGTGGGTAGTGGGTTACTGCGGCCCCCGAGGGTGCAAGGTCTCTTATGGAGACTGTGTCCTCCCGCCCGTCCGGGTATGCGATGTAAGCATACTGGGGGTTGGCGTGGAGGAGGTCGACCCTCTCGACCAGGGGGTCCGTTTTATGGGTCCTCACGTGTCTTCTCAGTAGGACCGGCCCTGGGGACGTCAGCCATGGCGGTAGCGATGTCCCCGATGTGGACTTCCTTGGGAAGACAAACATTTTCTCATGAGGGGTGGCGTTAGTGGCAGTGCAGAGCAGTGACCGAATAGAGTGGAGCGCATCGGGGAGCACATCCTGCCAGCGGGAGGTTGGAAGGCCCCTAGACTTTAAGGCTAGCAGGACGGCCTTCCAAACTGTCGCATTTTCTCTTTCCACCTGTCCGTTCCCCCGGGAGTTGTAACTGGTGGTCCTGCTTGTGGCAATACCCCTAGTTAGCAGGTACTGACGGAGTTCGTCGCTCATAAACGATGAGCCCCGGTCGCTATGGATATAGCTGGGGAAGCCGAACAGGGTGAAGAGGTTGTTCAGACATTTAATGACCGTGGCACTGGTCATGTCCGGGCAGGGGAAGGCGAACGGGAAACGGGAGTACTCATCAATAATATTGAGGAAGTACACATTGCGGTCGGAGGAGGGGAGAGGCCCTTTAAAATCGACGCTCAGGCGCTCGAAGGGGCGAGTGGCTTTTATCAGGTGGGCCCTGTCTGGTCTATAAAAGTGCGGTTTGCACTCAGCGCAGACTTGGCAGTTCCTGGTCATGGTCCTGACCTCCTCAATAGAGTAAGGCAGGTTGCGGGCCTTGATGAAGTGGAAGAACCTGGTGACCCCCGGGTGGCAGAGGTCATTGTGGAGGGCCCGCAGTCTATCGATCTGCGCGCTGGCGCAGGTGCCACGCGATAGCGCATCCGGGGGTTCATTTAGCTTCCCGGGCCGGTACAAGATCTCGTAGTTGTAGGTGGAAAGTTCGATTCTCCACCTCAAGATCTTGTCATTTTTGATTTTGCCCCTCTGCTTGTTGTTAAACATAAAAGCAACTGAACGCTGGTCAGTGAGCAGGGTAAATCGTTTTCCGGCCAGGTAGTGCCTCCAATGACGCACAGCCTCCACAATCGCCTGGGCCTCCTTCTCAACAGCGGAGTGTCTGGTCTCCGGGCCTTGGAGGGTTCGTGAAAAGAAGGCCACGGGTCTCCCCGCCTGATTGAGGGTAGCGGCCAGGGCAAAGTCAGACGCGTCGCTTTCCACCTGGAAGGGGATGGATTCGTCCACTGCGTGCATGGTGGCTTTGGCAATGTCCTCCTTGATACGGTGGAAGGCTAAGCGGGCCTCTGCCGTCAAGGGAAAAGAGGTGGACTTGATCAGCGGACGGGCCTTGTCCGCATAGTAGGGGACCCACTGGGCGTAATAGGAGAAAAACCCTAGGCACCTCTTCAGGGCCTTGAGGCAGTGGGGCAGTGGAAGTTCCATAAGGGGACGCATCCGGTCGGGGTCGGGGCCGATGACTCCGTGTTCCACAACACAGCCAAGGATGGCGAGGCGGTTTGTGCGGAATATGCACTTCTCCTTGTTATATGTCAGGTTTAGGAGTTGGGCGGTGCGGAGGAATTTTTCGAGGTTTGCGTCATGGTCCTGCAAGTCACGGCCGCAGATGGTCACATTGTCCAGATATGGGAAAGTGGCCTGCAACGCATTTTGATCTACCATCCGGTCCATCTCCCTTTGGAAGACGGAGACCCCGTTGGTGACGCCAAAGGGAACCCTAAGGAAGTGATAGAGGCGGCCGTTTGCCTCAAAGGCAGTGTACTGGCGGTCCTCAGGGCGGATGGGGAGCTGGTGGTACGCTGATTTCAGGTCAATGGTCGAGAAGACGCGGTACTGCGCGATCTGGTTGACCATATCAGCTATACGGGGGAGTGGGTAGGCGTCCAGCAGGGTGTAGCGATTTATTGTCTGGCTGTAGTCGATGACCAGGCGCTGCTTCTCGCCGGTCTTAACGACCACAACCTGGGCTCGCCAGGGGCTGGTGCTGCCCTCAATAATCCCTTCTTTCAGGAGCCGCTCCACTTCGGTTTTAATGAAAACCCTGTCCCCGGCACTGTATCGCCTGCTCTTTGTGGCGATGGGCTTACAGTCGGGGGTGAGGTTAGCAAACAGTTGGGGGGGGGTGACTCTGAGTGTGGAGAGGTTGCACCTGGTGCGCGGCGGGCAGTTTGGAAGCTGCTGGCTGCGGACTGTGAGTGGGGGTAGGGGTCCACCGTACGCCATCGTAACACTTTTAAGGTGGCACTGAAAATCTAACCCCAGCAGGACGGCAGCGCAGAGGTCAGGCAGGACCAGAAGTTTAAAATGATCGTACACGGTCCCGTCTACTACGAGTGTCACCACGCAGTAGTCGCCGATGTCCGCCGACTGGGACTCGGAGGCCATAGAAATCCGCTGTTGCGCAGGCAGGACTGGGAGAGAGCAACGCCGCACCGTGTCGGGGTGGATGAAGCTCTCCGTGCTCCCAGAGTCAAAAAGGCAGATTGTATCGTGACCATTTACCTTAATGTCCATTGTGGAACTGGCCAGTTGGTGCGGTCTCGCTTGGTCCAGTGTAACGGATGCCAGCGTAGGGGTCGGTGTGTCGCTGCGGGTATCAGATGAGGCGGTGTCGGGGGCCTGCTGCGTCCCGGCTGTCGTCCAAGATGGCGGCGTCCATGATCCCCATGTGGCTGGAGGCGTCCAAAATGGCTGCTGTACCGGTGATTCGCACATGGCCGGGGAGGTCCAAGATGGCGGCCCGCATGGCCCACACGCGGCGCTGCTGGGGTTCGGGGTGGCTTTGGCCCTGCAGACGCTAGCGTAGTGTCCCTTCTTCCCGCAGCCCGAGCAGATCGCGTTTTTCGCCGGGCAGCGCGCTCTGGGGTGTTTTGCCTGGCCACAGAAGTAGCATTTCTGGCCTTGGGGCACTGCTGTCTGGCCTTGGGACACTGCTGCGGTAGTTGGGCCGTTGTTGGGGTGTGGCTGGGGTGGCACGGCGCTATGAGGCGGTCCTACCGTGTCCCAGGCTGTCATTCCCCGCGGCGTCCACGGTGCAGAGGAGTAGGCATCCATGCCCTGGTAGGCTGCATCCAACGATAGTGCGAGTTCAGAGGCCTTGTTGAGGTCGAGGTTACTCTGCTCCAACAGTCGCTGTCGGGTGTAATTGGATCTGTGGCCCGCTACAAAAGCGTCCCGGATAAGTTCCTCTGTGTACACGGCGGCCTTTACATCCTTACAACCACAGGCCCGGCCAAGCACAGACAGTGCCTGAAGGTATTCCACGGTCGATTCCCCAGGTTGTTGTTTACGACTCCCCAGGAGGTGCCTGGCGTACACTTCGTTCACTGGGCGCGTGTACTGGTCCTTGAGGAGCTTGATAGCGTCCGCGTACGAGGTCGCGTCTTGGATGACCGAGTACACTCGGTGGTTCACTTTGGAGGTCAGGACATCCAGTTTGTCCTCGTCCGATTTGATTGCTTCGGAGGCGGTCAGGAATTTTTCGAAACACTTAAGCCAGTGAGTAAACTTGGTGGATGAGTCCGCCTGCCGATGATCTAAGTCCAGGCATGCTGGTGTGAGGATCTTCTCCATTATAAAAATGTTGTTAATAAAATTGATGCGCTATCAATTACTCATAAAAGACTGAGAGTTAGAAGAGTAACCAAAGGCTTTTATTAACTACAGAATGGAGGTCTGCCTCGCGTGGTCGACCGGTCCATGACACTAAGGGCTGGGGAGCAGTCACCTTTATACTAGGACCTGTGGGAGGAGTCAGCCGAGGCATGTCCAGGCATGTACACAGTGGAATACAAACAGGACAAACAGGAATACAAACAGTGGTTTACCACAATACTTTAGCTATGTGACCAAGCCTGCCACATTTTCTGCATTCCTGATTTTTGAACCAGCACTGGTTCTGATCGTGCGTTGTCTTTCCACAACGATAACATTTTACTGTACCCAAGACCATTTGATTGGTGCAGAGTTCCGGTGACCGTAGCTGCATTTCCGCAGTGCCTCTCACTGCGGCTTCGTGCGATGCTGCAATAGTGACAGCTTTATCAAGCGTAAGATCATTCTCCTCAAGCAGTCGCTTTTGTGTTCCTTCTTTTAACAATCCACACACAAATTTATCTCTCAGCGCATCTGCTAGTCCTGTTCCAAACTGACAGTACTTTGATAGCTTACGCAGTTCAATTAAAAATTCAGCGTTGCTTTCGTCTTTCAGCTGCGTTCTTCTGTAAAATTTAAATCGTTCCGCTATCATCAGCGGCGTGGGGTTTAAATGATTTTTCAGGACAGTAACAATATTCGCGAAAGTCTGATCCGCCGGTTTATCTGGTGACAGAAGGTGCTTCAATAGCCCGTATGTCTTCGCACCCATTGAGCTTAATAAGGTTAGTGCTTTCTCATCATCTGGTACCTTATTTGCTTTACAATAAACTTCCATGCGTTCTACATACGTGGTCCAATCTTCGATATCACTATCAAAGGTATTAATGTTCCCATGTTTAGGCATCCTTGCAAGTTTAAAAAAAAAAATCTTTTTCTCAAAATGGCGGCTTCCCGCGCTTGTCTTCTTCCCCCACCTACTAAAATGGCGGTTTCCCGCGTTTGCCTTCTTCCCCCGCTGGCTGCAATGGCGATTGCCGTGCTGCTGCCGTTCTTGCCTCCCCAGCGGTTCTCATGCAGCCCGGTCCTTTACACCGGCTGCGTTTGAGTTCTCCGCGGCTCTCGTGCCTTAAGCTGCCCCAGTCGCTGCGCCTCTCGGCCTCGATTGCAGCCCGGCCCTTTTCACCGGCTGTGGTCGAGTTCTCCGCCCTTTTTCCTCCGTTTTCCCTCCCCCACTCCACAGTCAACGCGGCCGACTTTCTGCTCGTGTCGCTGATCGGCTTACCCACCACCGTGGTAGAAGGGATGATCACTGCCTGTCGCTGATGGAGGGCTTCGTGGTCAGAATTTTTCTTTTTAACCCGGGTTCTCGATGCCTCCCGTGCGATGGTGCTCAGCAGGATGATGAGGGCGGATGCCTCTTCTCGACGCCTGTTCTGAGGACGAAGCTGCCTTGGATGTAAAACTGCCGCAGGGTAAGATCGGACTCGTCGCCACTGTTAAGTCTGTGTGTCCCAGTTATGTTTATTATAAATCACTGGACACAGACCACAAGAATAACTTTAACAGGTCTTTACTATTCGGAGGTCAGGGCTGAACTGCCCAGCAAATCCCTACACAACACTTATATACCGGTGTGGTCACCACCGGTATTACAGTATACAGCAGCCAAGAGAAAGTAGTACATCTCTTAAGGTAGTTCTCTTAAGGTGGAACAGGTTACATACACCACAACTTCCCTTTCTCTTGCAGGCTAAGGTCACACACAATCGCCGGGAGCAGCGGCAAGCAGTGATACAGGCCTTGAGCCAACTGGAGGAGCGAGTGCTCGATATCATTGGATGGGAAGTCACCAAGGCCGTGGTAACAGGCGAAGTTGAAGCCCTTGGGGACAACAGCGGTATGGTCATTCCTAATCCTTCTTCTCACATCCCACTTCCCCCTCATCCCACAATCTCTTCTCATTTACAAGCTGCTGATGCTGTATGCATGCATATCCTGCTCTCCCCTGCTTCCCCTCACCACTACCTGACCCTTGTGCTCTCTGCTTTCCGATAACTAAGAGCAAGCAGCCACAGAGCCTGTTCCTGAGGTGATGAAGAAGAAGAAGGTACACCGTCACTGCATCTGACACTCGCCGACACCAGCTCAGAAACTGGCACTGCACAGAATTTAAAGGGATCTGCATGGAGTGAGGCACCGAGCACAAGTGGGCTGCAGCAAGGCCAGGGGGAAAGGTTAGCTCGGGGGCTAGCTCCTCGGCAGGTGAGTTCGTGCACAGGATCTGCTGCACACAACTCATAAGGACCTCGATGGGGCAGCCTTCAGAAGAAGGGTGATGGGCATGCACACCGAATTGCTAGGTGCAATGGCAAGCCTGCCGGAGAGCTTCTTGGTAATGTCAAGGAGCATGGTGGAGTTCGCCTCTAACATTGGCTGCGGCTTTGCGCAGAGGTTGGAGCCCATGATTTCCAGGCTGGAAGTGATGGACAACTCCAGAAGAGACCCTGTCGACCCAGACATGATGCTACGTCTGATGGGCGATGTCACAGCTGCCATAGCAGCACAGGCGGAAGCGACCCAATGTCGCAGTACTGCAGTGGAAGCGCAGACCGCTCTCCTGCAGTCTCAGCTTGCTGCCACCCAAGCTCAGACTGCTACCTTTGTGACTAGGTTTACCAGGATCGAATGGGGCTTGCAGGGTGTTGCAGCAGGCCAGCAATCTGTCCTCCAACAGGGGTGTGGCAATGGGTCTGTGGAGCAAGAACCTGCTGACCTCTCTCAGGATGACAGCATTCCTACTCCCACCACTGCCACTCCGCCATTGCCCTTGCCGCTACCTAACATCCAGCCAGCCCAGACTGCTGCCGCACATGCTGAGGTGGTGCAGTCGACAGCCGGGCCTTCCAGGTCCAGAGCTGGTTGATGTCGTCCTGCAAGGCCATCTGAAGTATCCCTCACGGAAACTCAGCAGCCTTCCACTAGCCATACCAACCAGGAAAGGGTACCCGAACGACAGGCACTAAGGGATTGCACAAGGGTGATTAGTTGATATTGTATTTGCGAATTGATTAATGATAAATTTATTAATTTTGTTTCGAATCATTGTTTTGTGGTGGCTCTCATTTCAGCTTTGTGCCCAGGAGGACACTGTGATATTCCGTGACAGAGGGATGGTATGATGGGGATGTGGTTGATGATGTGATGAGCAACGAGGATCTGACATTTCATTCACTGGAATCGGAGTCTGATGATGCATTCACGGACAGCTGTGCAGAAGGTGGATTTGCTGCCTGCCTACTCCCTTTCTCCTCATCTCCCTCACCGTCTTTCTGAGGCGGTCCTGCAGTCCCTGCTGGCAAGGGCTGAGCCAAGTTGTGAAGCATGCAGAAGACCACCACGAAATGGGGCACCCAATACAATACAATACAATACAAATCGCTTTATTGGCATGATAAGGTACATCTTATGTTGCCAAAGCATCAAAATACATTTATGGTTGAACACATAAACGCGGTTCCATTCATACAGTGTATAAACAGGTATATCCCTGAGTTTATAAATATATTTTCGCCTTGTTTATATATACTCTTGTCTTAGTTTACTGGTTGTCCCTCTGTTCATGGCAAGCTGTAACATAGTGTGCCGCCAGTGTTACACAGCTTCTCTCCTCCCCCAGTAGGAATGGGAGTTTTTGGTTGTCAGTCAGATTTCTGAATTCAGGGCATATTTGTGAGAATTTTTGATAGAAATTCTCTCTGATGCCCTGATATTTTCCACAGGCTGTGAGGAAGTGCATCTCTGTCTCAACTACTCCCTGACTGCAGTGAGAGCATATCCTGTCTTCTCTTGGCAGCCTGGTCTGCCTGTGTCTGCCTTTTTCGATCGCTAGGCTATGTTCGCTAAGTCTGTACCTTGTCAAGGTTCTTCTCAGTTTGTTATCCTTTACCATGGTCAGGTAATCAGCTATGTTGTATTGTCTGTTTAGGGCCAAGTAGCAATTGAGTTTGCTTTGGGTTTTTGTTGTTTCTGCCCAATATGACAGATATTTTTCCTTTTGCTTAGCGACGATTGTGTTGGGTCGAATTCTTTGTGTTACCCTGTCACTGTCCTGGGACTGGTTATTGTTAGTATTGTTATTAGTTACTTTATTGAGTCCCAGGACTAGTTGACTGAGGGTATTCTTCTTTATGGTCAGCTCTTGGCATTTCAGGGCGTCGTAGTGATAGCATTGGGGGTTGCTCATTTGTAGGTGATTCCAAAATTTGGTGGCTCTTTTTTGGATAGTGATTATTAATGGGTATTGGCCTAGTTCCGCCCTGCATGCGTTGTTTACTGTTTTCCTTTGAGTCCGGAGGATACTTTTACAGAATTCCGCATGTAGGATCTCAATTGGGTGTTTGTCCCATTTTGCAAAATCTTGTTGTGTTAGTGGTCCCCAGACCTCACTGCCATAAAGTGCAATTGGTTCAATTACTGATTTGAAAATTTTGAGCCAAATGCTAATTGGGATTTCTATTTGGATTGATTTTTTGATGGCATAGAAAGCCCTTCTTGCTTTCTCTTTCAGTTCATTCACAGCCAGTTTGAAGTTTCCCGTAGAACTGATTTTTAAGCCCAAGTATGTGTAGTGAGTGGTTCGCCAAGTACTGGAGGGCTCTTCCCGAGTGGTCAAGGCAGCGGAACCGTCGCTTGAGCACCCCGATAGTCTGATCGATGATGTTCCTGGTGGCACCATGGCTTCATTATATGAGAGCTGGGCACGATTGTTGGGGTTGCGGAGGGGAGCCATCAGCTAGGTGCAGAGCGGATAGCCCTTGTCTCTGAGCAGCCACTCTTGGGTTTGACGTGGTGGGTGGAAGATTGTTAGCACACTGGACTGACGCAGGGTCAAGGCATCATGACTGCTGCCAGGATAGCAGGCATTGACCATCGGGATGCGCTGTGCATGGTCGCACAACGACTGCATATTAAGTGATTGGCATTCTTTGCGGTTACGGAAGATGTCAGTATTGTTATGCGGTACCTGCAAAGTCACATGGGTGCAGTCGATGGCGACCTGCACCATGGGGAATCCCGCTATCCTGGCAAAGCCACAAGCACGCTCTTCCTGCTTCTCACTGGTGATGGGGAAAGAAATGTAGTCCCTTCTGGAGTACAGAGCCTCTGTGACCTCCCGGATGCAGCGATGGACGGTGAACTGGGAGCTGTTAGCTATGTCTCCTGCTGCAGACTGGAAGGATCCCTGGCAAAGAACTTGAGGGCCACGGTTACCTTGAGGACCACTGGGAGAGCCGTGGTCACCCTGCTCTGAGGCTGGAGGTCTGGTTGCAGGAGGTGGCAGAGATCTGTGACCACCTCCTTGCTGAAGCGGAGCCTTCTATTCTAATGCACTGCTCCTGGCTTAAATGGATAGAAGAGAATTACTTTCGGAAGACCCTAGGTGGGTCAAGCCTCCTGTTGAGAGCCCTCCTGGCCCCCCTCCTCCTCCCTCTGTGCACATCTCCTTCTCTTCCTCGCTGCTTCTGCTCCCTCTCCCAAAGATACTTGAGCGCGAGGGGTTTGGCAGTAGAGCCCCCATGACTGTGAGCAAGTGAGCAGAAGCCTTTAAATAAGAATGAAGGCGTTCCCCACTTGCCCCAAAACTGCGTTACCTTAGGACCATAATGATAGCAAGCGTGGTCATCAGCAGCGCTGCCGCCCAGCCGAAATTGGCGGCCGCCGCGAGACCCGCTGGCAGCTTGCGGAAGTGCGGCAGCCGCCATTTTTTTTCCAAATCGGGCCTTAACAGCCAGCGGTAAGACTGAATTTCTAGACCCTAGAATGTAATCCTCACGTTTTTTGTCCTGGGGAGGTAATTGTCGCAGTGTTGTGCTGTGCTGCTGGGAGCCATTTTCTCCACATTACAGCTGCTGAAATTCAATCACCAATTTGAAACCTTGCTGAAAATCCATGAAATTGCACAATCATCCTACCAAACAGTACGTGAGGCACAGCTCATTGACAAGAACACATGGAAAGTGCAATTTAAGCCAGAACAGGGCTCAATGTACTAATGTGTCATGCTTCACCTACTCCTGTCAAATGTCAATTTGTTCCAGTTAGGAGTACTCTCCCTGCAGAGTCAGAAGGTTGTGGGTTCAAGCCCCACTCCAGGACTGGAGCATGTAATCTAGGCCGACACTTCAGTGCAGTCCTCCTGCATCATTGGGGGTGTCATTCTTTAAACCAAGGCCCTTCTGCCCAGTGAAGTGGATGTGCCAGATCCTATAGAACTATTCAAAGCAAGAGTGGGGAGTTCTCACAGTGCCCTGGCCAACATTCTTCCCTCAAATCAAAACCACCAAAAACAGATTAAATGTCCAATTTATACGCTGTTTATATGGGAGCTTGCTGTGTGCAATTGGCTGCCACCTTTGCCCACATAACAACAGTGACTGCACTGGTTGTAAAGTGCTTTGAGATGTCCTGAGAATGTGGTAAGGCACTATATAAATGCATGTTTTTTCTTTTTTGTTGTATACTCTTTTTTTTAAACCTCCCTAGGTTCTGTGTGCACGACTCGGATTAAAACAGGAGTTGGCTACCCTCAGCTGAGTGCGGTGATCGAATGTGCCGACTCTGCCCATGGCCTTAAAGGACACATCATCTCTGTGAGTGACTGTCAGTTGCAGCTAGTTAACTTAAGGAAGGGCACTTGATAAATTATTCTGTTAAATGAACAGAACTTTATTCTATTGATTATACTGCAATCAAATAGGGGGAGAATATATACAGACCCTAGTTGGACCATTTAGTTGGTTTATGAGGAATCTGCTTATTATACTTGTTTCTGGTATCTTTACATACATTTATTGCCATTTCCTGTTGTTTGTGAATCCCTTTTTGTTTGGTTCATTGACATATGCTGTAGTGTTTCGAATCCAGATTACATAACCACTCCCTCATCTAGAGAGCCGCTGTGAAGTTTGAACTATAGACCAGAATGCATTATGTTAACAATGAGATAACTATTAATTACTGTATTTTACACAGAGAGAATACATAAGAACATAAGAAATAGGAGCAGGAGTAGGCCAATCGGCCCCTCGAGCCTGCTCCGCCATTCAATAAGATCATGGCTGATCTGATCCTAACCGCCAATCTACTATCACAGAACCATCTCCTGAATCTAACAGAATTAGACACACGAAATAGGAGCAGGATCAGGCTACACGGCCCCTGGGCCCGCTCCGCTACCCACGGGGCCATGTCCGATCCGAACCTAGACTCATGTCCAAATTCCTGCCCGCTCCCCGTAACCCTTAATTCCCTTTACTTCTAGGAAACTGTCTCTTTCTGTTTTAAATTTATGTAATGATGTAGCTTCTACAGCTTTTTGGGGCAGCATATTCCATGGACCTACCACCCTCTGAGTGAAATAGTTCCTCCTCATCTCAGTTTTGAAAGAGCAGCCCCTTATTCTAAGACTATGCCCCCTAGTTCTAGTTTCACCCATCATCGGGAACATCCTCCCCGCATCCACCCGATCCAACCCCTTCACAATCTTATATGTTTCAATAAGATCGCCTCTCATTCTTCTGAACTCCAATGAGTAGAGTCCCAATCTACTCAACCTCTCCTCATATGTCCATCCCCTCATCCCCAGGATTAACCAAGTGAACCTTCTTTGTACTGACTCGAGAGCAAGTATGTCTTTTCTTAAGTATGGACACCAAAACTGTATGCAGTATTCCAGGTGCGGTCTCACCAATACCTTGTACAACTGAAGCAATACCTCCCTATTTTTATATTCTATCCCCCTAGCAATGAAAGCCAACATTCCATTGGCCTTCTTAATCACTTGCTGCACCTGCATACTAACTTTTTGAGTTTCGTGCACCAGGACCCCCAGATCCCTTTGTACTTCAGTACTTTCCAGTTTCTTGCCATTAAGATAATAACTTGCTCTACGATTTTTCCTGCCAAAGTGCATAACCTCACACTTTCCAGTATTGTATTCCATCTGCCAAATCTCTGCCCACTTACTTAGCCTGTCTATGTCCCCTTGCAGGTTTTTTATGTCCTCCTCACTCACTACTTTGCCTCCCATCTTAGTATCATCTGCAAACTTTGATATGTTACACTCGGTCCCCTCCTCCAAATCGTTAATATAGATTGTAAAGAGCTGGGGACCCAGCACTGACCCCTGCGGAACACCACTAGTTACTGATTGCCAGTCCGAGAATGAACCATTTATCCCAACTCTCTGCCTTCTGTTAGATAGCCAATCCTCTATCCATGCCAGAATATTACCCCCAATCCCGTGATTTTTTATCTTAAACAATAATCTTTTGTGTGGCACCTTGTCAAATGCCTTTTGGAAGTCTAAATACACTACGTCCACTGGTTCCCCTTTATCCACCCTATATGTTACTTCCTCAAAGAACTCCAGCAAATTTGTCAAACATGACTTCCCTTTCATTAAACCATGCTGATTTTGTCCTATTAAATTATGATTATCCAAATGTCCTGTTACTGTCTCCTTAATAATGGACTCCAAAATTTTACCTACCACAGATGTTAGGCTAACCGGTCTATAGTTTCCAGCCTTCTGTCTACTGCCCTTTTTAAATAAGGGTGTTACATTAGCAGTTTTCCAGTCTGCCGGGACCTTTGCTGAGTCCAGGGAGTTTTGGAAAATTATTACTAATGCATCCACAATCCCTACCGCCACTTCCCTCAAGACCCTAGGATGTAAGCCATCAGGTCCAGGGGATTTATCCGCCTCAAGTCCCATTATTTTACCGAGTACCACTTCCTTAGTGATTTTGATCGTGTTTAGCTCCTCCCCCCCTATAGCCCCCTGTTTGTCCAGTGTTGGGATATTCTTAGTGTCCTCTACTGTAAAGACTGATACAAAATATTCATTCAGTGTTTTTGCCATCGCCATATTTCCCACCATTAATTTCCCGGTCTCATCCTCTAAGGGACCAACATTTACTTTAGCCACCCTTTTTCTTTTTATATAACTATAAAAACTCTTACTATCTGTTTTTATATTTTTTGCTAATTTACTTTCATAATCTATCTTCCCTTTCTTAATCAATCTTTTTGTTATATTTTGCTGTCTTTTAAAGTTTTCCCAATCCTCTATCCTCCCACTAGATTTGGCTACCTTATATGCCCTTGTTTTTAGTCGAATACTATCCTTAATTTCTTTACTTAGCCACGGATGGCTGTCTTTTCTTTTACACCCTTTTCTTCTCAGTGGAATATATATTTTTTGGAAGTTGTAAAATAACTCCTTAAATGTACACCACTGATCATGTATTGTCTTACCCTTTAATCTATTTTCCCAATCCACTCTACTCAATTCCGCTCTCATACCTTCATAGCCTCCTTTATTCAAGCTTAGCACGCTTGTTTGAGATCCAACCTTCTCACCCTCTAATTGAATATGGAATTCAACCATGTTATGGTCACTCATTCCAAGGGGATCCTTTACTAGGACATTTTTAATTAATCCTGTCTCGTTACACAGGACCAGATCTAAGGTTGCTTGCCCCCTGGTCGGTTCAGTTACATACTGCTCAAGAAACCCATCCCTAATACACTCAATGAACTCATCCTCAAGGCAGCCCTGCCCAATTTGATTTGTCCAATTAATATGATAGTTAAAATCCCCCATAATTATAGATGTTCCCTTATTACAAGCCTCAACTATTTCCTGATTGATACTCCGTCCAACAGAGTTGCAACTGTTCGGAGGCCTATAGACTACGCCCACTAGTGTTTTTTTCCCCTTATTATTCCTTATCTCCACCCAAACTCTTTCATTATCCTGATCTTTTGACCCAATATCATTTCTCTGTATTACAGTGATTCCTTCCTTTATTAACATAGCCACCCCACCTCCCCTTCCTTCCTGCCTGTCCTTCCTGATCGTTAAATAACCTGGTATGTTTAATTCCCAGGCATTGTCACCCTGCAGCCATGTTTCTGTAATGGCCACAAGATCATACCCATATGTAGTTATTTGTGCCATTAACTCGTCTATTTTGTTACGAATGCTACGTGCATTCAGATAGAGAACTTTCAAATATGTTTTGTGACACTTAGTTCCTGCTTTTGCCCTTTTTATTACTTTACCTTTTACTCCATACCTTCTGCCCCTTCCTGACACGCTCTGGTTTTTAATTTCCCCACTGCTACCTAAGTCTATGACCTTCTCTGTTGTCATTTTTATTATTTGCTCTCTAGGAACTTCCCCCCCACTAGTTAGTTTAAAGCCCTCTCTACAGCCCTAGTTATATGATCCGCCAGGACTCTAGTCCCAGCACTGGCCAAGTGAAGCCCGTCCCAACAGGACAGCTCCCTCCTGCCCCAGTACTGGTGCCAGTGTCCCAGGAAGCAAAACCCATTTCTCCCACACCAGTCTTTGAGCCACGCATTTAACTCTCTAATTTTATTTGTCCTAGCCAAATTCGCTCGTGGCTCAGGTAATAATCCAGAGATTATTACCCTTGAGGTTCTGTTTTTTAATTTGACCCCTAGCTGCTCATACTCTTTTAACAGAACCGGCTTCCTAGTCTTATCTACGTCATTTGTACCAACATGGACCCCGACAACTGGATCCACCCCCTCCCACTGCAAGTTTCTTTCCAGCACAGAGGAGATGTCCTTAACCCTGGCACCGGGTAGGCAACACAGCCTTCGGGACTCTCGCTCTCAGCTGCAGAGAACTCTATCTATCCCCCTAATAATACTATCCCCTACCACTACAACATTTCTATTTACTCCCCCCCTCTTGAATGGCCCCCCGTTCCATGGTGCTGTGGCCAGGTTGCTCATCCTCCCTGCAGTCCCTGCTCCTGTCCCCACAGGGAGTAAGAACCTGTTGGACAAGAGCAAGGGCTGCGGCTCCTCCAACGCTACCTCCTGGATCCCCGTACCTGCCTCACTCGTAGTTACACCGTCCTGTCCCTGACCATGGGCTACATCTGAATTAATTAACTTCATAGGTGTGACCACCTCCTGAAACACAGAGTCCAGGTACTTCTCCCCCTCCATGATATGTCGCAGTGTCTGAAGCTCAGACTCCAGCTCATCAACACGGAGCCGGAGTTCCTGTAGCAGCAGACACTTGTCACAGACGTAATCACCATGAGCCTCAATGGGGTCCACCAGCTCCCACATCTTGCAACAGTAACACATCACCTGCTCCATTCTATGTAATTAATTAAATTTTTTATTGTTAGTTATGGACACCCTCTGCCCGATTTTAGATGCTAGTATCCCCTTTAATTAATTGGATTTAAATTAAATCAATCCCTCTAATTACACCAGTTAACTGGTTTACCAACAGTCACTCTGCACCAGAAAGGCCTTATTAACTACAACCCACAGAGTTAAAGTTTGAAAAGAGCACCTAACACCCCACTTACCCTAACTCACACTTACCCAAACTCACAGCACTCTCTGCTGACTCGCACTCAGTGCTTGCTCCCACTAGCACTGGTCTTTTTATACTGTTTGTTTGTTTACAGCCAAATGAGTCACCCCTGCTGATTGGTTAGAAAACTGGTTTCCACTGCCTGCTGTGCCAATTTACTCCTATTGCAGTGTAACCTTGTTTTACTAATCTTAAACCAACAGAATTTCAAATATTTAACTTTTCCCCTTTACTTAAACTGCTTAAGTAATCTTATCAAGAATGATTTAAAGAGAAATAACAATTAAAGAACTCTCACACTTACCCAAACTCACAGCACTCTCTGCTGACTCGTAATCAAGATGTTCAGATTATATTATAGACTGCAAGAAGGAAGGATGTGCAGTTTGTAATTATCTCAACCCCTTGACCACACTCCATGGAAAGACAGGAGATACAGAGCAGTGTGTTATAAGGAAGCATACATCAGCATGCTGAGATGATTACATAAAGCCCATGGGTGAAGTCGGAGCTGCTTCTGAAGCCTGAGGTGTGTCACTGACTTGAAGCACACTGCCACATAGCTGTTATATCCTTATAGTATATGGTAATAGATAGAATGCAAATTGGGAGGGAACTGGGAGGTGCACTGGTCTTTCACTTTTTGGACCTGATGTGATGAAAGTCTCCTCTGTTTGCTGGCTGTAAGGGTCCTACGTGAAATGAGTTTGGGCCTTAATTGGCAATGTTACTCAGACAGGCCTAATAGCTGGTAGGTATGGAAAATGGAGAAAGTAGGGCACTGTAAGGTATATCAAAGAATATGGAGTAGTCCACTAGCCGGATCTGTGGTTGAAAGGTTGTCTGCACTCAGCTGTTATGTAGCATCTTCAGTGGAGCCCTGAGTTGCACAAGTCATAAGCACATTCATGAATGTTTTTGAGGCCTTGGGCTCCAATCTATCTTGGCCAGCTTCAAAGTGCTGGGAAATCAGATGCAGACAACTTTGAGGCACAGATCTTACTGTGGATATGCTGAAGGAGTGCCCAGGATCAGGGGCATGCCTGTCGTAGGAAGGAATCGGGTGATTGTCTCTTCAGGTGATACCGCACCCGGTCCATCAAATATCCCTGCACAAGTGGCCCCAGAAAGCGAGCAGGACTACTCAGCCACAGTAGTATTGGATGTGGCTGACTCAGATACAAGGCTATCGCAATACACGTCAGGAGGTGGTCTCGGGCCAGCTGAATCACAGCAGGCTGGCACTGAAACCTTGCAGCCAGCCAGCACATTCACTATTTCCACAAGGAATTGACTTTGAAGTAGATTAAGTGTCACATATTTCAAAGAAAGCACCAGCACAAAGGGGAAACACCATGGCAAAGAACACTGACAATATTCACACACCACAGAATGTATAAAATATATGCACTGCACTGAATTACAATGTAATGCTCAGGATACTGCAGGACCATAGCAAAAGATGGGCCTTGATGGTAGTTCATGAAGTGCGTGGAAGGTGTTTTGGGATAGTTTAGTTTGTAAATCTGCACAACAGGTTTCAGAAATGGAGCAGCTAAGGCATTTATTGGAATCTTATATCAGTGCCTGATGCACCAGCCTTCCAGGCTGCTACTTTTTGTTGACACTATTAGGAACAGGAGTATGCCATTCATCCCCTACAGCCTGTTCTGCCATTCATTGAGATCATGGCTGATCTGTATCCTAACTCCATCCACCCGTCTTTGCTCCATATCGCTTAATACCTTTGGCTAGCAAAAATATATCGATCTCAGATTTAAAATTTTTAATTGAGCCAGCATCTAATGCTTTTTGTGGGAGAGAGTTCCACACTTCCACCACCCTTTGAGTGAAGAAGTGTTTCCTATCTTCTCTCCTGAATGGCCTGGTTCTGATTTTAAAGTTATGTCCCCTTGTCCTGCCAATTCCTTTCAAAATCCTAAAAACCTCAATCGTATTACCCCTTAACCTTCTGTATTCCAGGGAATAGATGCCTAGTTAATGTAATCTCTCCTCATAATTTAACCCTCAGAGCCCTGGTAACATTCTGGTGGATCTGCGCTGCACTCCTTCCAAGGCCAATATATCCTTTCTAAGGTGCGGTGCCCAGAACTATACATGGTACTGCAGATGTGGTCTTAACTAGGGCTTTGTATAGCTGCAGCAAAAATTCCTCCCTTTTATATTCTAGCCCTCTGGTTATAAAGGCTAACTTTCCATTAGTCTTTTTGATTTTTTTTTTACCTGACATTTTACTGATCTGTGTACATGGACCCCTAAATCTCTTTGGACCAGTACTGCAATGGGGTCAGTACTACAATGTGCCCTATACCTGTCGAGACATCTGAAGCTTCAAGATACCATTGGTATGCACTGTAATCAACCCAATAGCATCAGCCTCACTGTATCTGCATCTATGGTTGGCACATTGGTGCATATCTTCAAGGAGCCATTCTTTACCCTTCCCTTTCAAAAAAGGCTAGTACAGGCCATTGTCAAAAAATAAAAGCATAATGGGAGCTATCGGGGAAGCAGGCATTGATCTGTGTTTTACAGCTGGTAGTCATAGACCAGCTGCACATTGATTGAGTAAAAGCCCTTTTGGGGAAAGGGGTTGGGGGGGGTGGCAGTGATTCATACAGACCATAACATTAATCAGAGGGGTGACATGGGTGAAATGAATGAGACTTGCCCTTTTGAAAAAACAGCAGTCTGGTAAAATTGTGCTGGTCAGTGATGAATGCAATGAAGGCGTTAGCCCTACTAAATAATGCATCAATCACCTCCTTCATGCTTTTCTTGACAGCAAATTGGCTGACATGCAGAGGTCCCCAGTGCTAGCCTATAAGGAGCTGGATGCATAAAAGTTGAGGGCTGCAGTAACCTCGATGGCCACTGCCAGTGCTGTATGTATGTTGGAGCTTATCTGAAGGTCTATCTATGGGAGATGCACAACACTGTCACTGCACCCCTGCTAAGCCTTAGTTGCTCTTCAGTCATCCTGGGGTATCTGTGCCTGGGGCAGGATACACATTGGATAAGATAGTGGCAGGACCAGATTTTACACTTTTTAAGTGTGAAGATTGATATAAGAAATAACAACAGAAAATGCTGGAAAAACTCAGCAGGTCAGGCAACATCTGTGGAGAGAAATTTGAGTTGACGTTTCGGGTCGAACCCTTCTTCAAAACTGGAAAGAAAAGAAAATAGATCGAAGGCAGGGCTGCGATCGGACAAAAGAAGTAAAAGAAACAAAAGCAGTAAAGAGACAATAAAAGGTATTCGAAGCAAGACGAGATGGTAATAGGCTGAGATTAGGTGTGAAGTGTACTGGCAGGGCAAGAGATAGCTGCCAGGTGTGAGAGAAACAAAAGGAAAGGGGGGGGGGAAAGGAGTGGGAAAATTACAAGTAAAAATGTAATAGGGGCCGAGGTTATGATCTGAAATTGTTAAACTCGATATTGAGTCTGGAAGGCTGCAGAGTGCCTAATCGGAAGATGAGGTGCTGTTCCTCGAGTTTACGTTGAGCTTCCGTGGAACAATACAAGAGGCCAAGGACGGTGAGGTCTGAGTGGGAATGGAGCGGTGAATTAAAATGACAGGCGACCGGAAGCTCGGGGTCACCCTTACGGACTGAATGGAGGTGTTCCGCAAAGCGGTCACCCAATCTGCGTTTGGTCTCCCCAATGTAGAGGAGACCGCATCGTGAGCAGCGAATACAGTATACTAGATTGCGAGAAGTACAAGTAAATCGCTGTTTCACCTGGAAGGGGTATTTGGGGCCCTGGACAGTGGGAAGGGGGGAGGTACAGGGGCAGGTGTTACATCTCCTCCGCTTGCAAGGGAAGGTGCCAGGCGAAGGGGAAGGGCTGTTTGGGGTGATAGAGGAGTGGACTAGGGTGTCTCGGAGGGAGCGGTCCCTACGGAATGCTGAAAGGGGAGGGGAGGGGAGGGGAAGATACGTTTGGTGGTGGGATCACTTTGGAGGTAGCGGAAATGCTGGAGGATGATCCGTTGAATGTGGAGGCTGGTGGGGTGAAAGGTGAGGACAAGGGGAACCCTATCGTGGTTCCGGGAGGGAGGGGCAGGGGTGTCTTCCACTTCTTCCAGATAAAGCTCCGAATATGGTTATGTATATAGAAGAGTATTTAATAATAAGTGGTACAATTCAGCAACTGTGACAACACTTTGCCTTCCACCTATCTCTTTTCACAGAACCTTTTGAGTTTGCCTTAAATACCCAACTTCCCCCTTGCCTTCCCTAGGGATGGAAAAAGCCACAACCCCACGACCTAGCCCTTCAGGACCATTGCAAGGGACCAGCTGATATTTTCAGCAGCCCTCTCCTGGTTTTGCTGGTCTTTCTCAGGCAAGTCCAGTGCAAGAAGAATGCTGAATGCAAGACCCATTTTACACAGATTCCAGTATCTTCACGCTCTACTGGCCAGTAGTTCACCTGCCACTACAGACAAGTGGAATGCCATTTCTACTGCAATGCCCAATGTATATTTGGGTGTTAGGAACACACTGCATGTAGCCCAAGAATGTGGTTGGTGTGCTTTTCACTTCATGAATTTTAATCTGGCCAAAAACAAGTTCAACTGACTTAACACAGACCTTCAGCAATGAAGAGCACAGAAGCCACTTCCCCCTCAATGGCATCTTGGCACGAATATTAAACAGTAGGGAAACGTGCTAATCTGTAGTCGTCCCAAAATTATTCCTCATTAACTCTCCAATAGCAATTGCATTACAGCCAATAGCACAGCCATTTTCAGGCCTGTTGTAATTTCTAAGTGCAAGAGTAGCTTTGGGTCCACTGTAACAAAGCAGTCAAATGAGTTTGTGGAACACTGGGTGCAGATACCGTGCCTGGAGCAAAGAGCTGATAAGAGACCTGCAGGTCCTTTTCATAAAGAGGATATCAGACGACATGTTTTAATGAGCAGACATAAACTGCAGTGACCAATAGAGACACAAACCCTAATATCATTCGATTAAATGCCCCTCATCCACTCAAAAAGCCTTGCATATTTCACAACACCCGAGATACCTCACAACAACATTTATATAGTATCTTTAACATAAAAACTGTCCCAAGACGCTTTACAGAGGAGATAAGGAGTGGGCAACAAACCTTTTTCGGGAGGGTTAGTTCAAGTGATTGAAAGGTTGGTTGAAGAGATGTATTTTGATGAGGCTTGTAAAGGTGGAAAAGGAGGTGGAGAGGTGGAAGGGTCAGAAAGTGGAAGGGTAGAGGAAAGGGAGTTCCAAAGAGTAGAGCTGAGGCAGTTGAAGGCTTTCCCACTGAAGATGGAGTGGTGGGGGGGGGGGGGGGGGGGGGGGGAGGGGAAATGGACTGGAAGACATGGGAGGGGACGCTGGAGAAGGTGCTAAGAGGTAAAGGCGGGGGGGGGGGGGGGGAGGCGAGGCCCTAGAGGGATTTGTAAAAAATGACAAGGATTTTAAATACAGTCTGTTGCAAGATGAGGAGCCGATGTAGGTTAACAAGCATGAGGTGATGGACAAGCAGGGCTAAATGTGGGTCAGAATACTGGTGGCAATGTTTTGGATGATTTGGAGTTTATGGAGGGTAAAGACAGGCAAGGATGTTGTGAGAGAAGTTGCGTCTGTGTCGCAGGACAAGAGCCCAGCTACTTCTCATGGCAATATACAGCAAACTTCCTTCAGCAGTATCTGTCTGTCTGTCTATCTATCTATCTATAATTATTTATTTTATATATATAACGCTCGAAAGTTATAGAGCACACCTACGCATGCGTTACCTCCAAAGAAAGCTTACCGTTCCAGGATGGTCGTAAGCGTATTTACTTTTCGGTCGGACGAAAATTGTTTGCGCGTTATTCAAAAAACCTTCAAAATTATACTCATTATCTGCTAATTAGCATTGATTGACTGACATCAAGGTTGACCAATCCTACAGTTCAGTCACCTGATGGTTGGCCAATCGGTGTGTGTGTGTGTGTGGGCGGGACTAATCGTTTTCATCTCAGGGATCTGGCAGCCATTGCCTCAAGCTAAAAACCCCATTTACTTCCAGCTCAAAATCTGCTAATCCAGCTTCGAAAAAGTTAGTATCTCTTTTAAAAATAACATAAGATTTACCAAAAACGTTTTATAAGTACTTTCACTTTCATCTTGCAAGGTATTAAAAGGTAGAAATGTTGCCCGGCAGCAGATTCACAGAGGGACACAGAGACAGGGCCCAAAGCCTGGGACTTGATTTAAACCGCCTGGCCCAAAACAGCCCTGGCAACGCGGGGCCCCCCCAGCTAGTGACCCAATAAATAAGCAGTCCATTAGTCAAAGTCTGGCTGAGCTGAACAACTCTTCCAATTCCTGCCTGCTAGGATAATTGACCATATCTCCAAGAGGAAGAAGTCATCTCAAATTTCCATTTCCTAACTGGTGCATAACAATTAATCTGTCTGTTTCCTTCTCAGGATTTTTGGGAAAGGAGGGCTATGTATTCAGAGATTTCACATACCACAAGGAGTCCTCGCTGAGCAGCAGCAAATAAAGCAAAAAATAAATCCCACTACCCTTTCTGAAAAATCTGGATATGGCTATATATAGTGGATATATATTGCATAATGCATCTGGGTTTAAGAATCCTGTTGGCAGGCCATGAAATCGCAGAATGTTAAAGCATAGAAACTGGCAATTTGGCACATCAAGTCTGTTCCTTTTTTTGCTATATGAGCCACCCAAATTTAATCAAATTCTTCTGCTCGTTTCTCATCTCCTTGAATGTTCCTATTTTTCAAGCAACTATCTAATTCCTTTTTAAAAGAAGTTATGCCTCAACAGTGGTGTTGTGGGAAATCACCACCAGGAGCCAGACGTCACGTTGAATCAAATCGACCTTTATTACAAGCTAGCAGGGGCGTGTAGTATGGCTGTCTGCCACCACCAACTTAACTTGATAGTTACAGCAGCATATTTATAGAGGTTACTTGGTAATGTCCCATTCCATACATGGGTGTATTCCGGGTAGTGCCGTGTGCAGAAGGACCGAGTGCAAACCAATGCATAGGGTCCACAGACTATACCTTGGGCTCCAGGATGTCCTTGATACACTGGTAGCCCACCAGACCAATATGGTCACGAGTTAAGCACCTGGATTCCTTACACAATGGTGAAGGTCGATGTCTACTCCTTATCTTGAGTTAAGACATCCTGCTGTGCTCCCATGTGCCTTGTTTATCCTATTTACGTGCACTCAGCTCTGTATACAATGCAAACCCAAGTACTGTCATGTTAGCGTACACAAATGGTTACTTATTCATCTTAACTCATTACACATTGTGTCCATACTTCATGTTTACCGTAATTCAAGGCACACAATCCAATAATACAATTCTCCAAGCATATAATTCATTAATACAACTTGAGCACAAATCAATTATTATAGTTTAAGATATGATATTTGGTTGCCCCAACAGTGGTTTATGGCAGAGAATGCCACATTTTTAATTTATGCCTTTGTTACCATTTTACAGGCTAATGGAAACAATGGGCCTGAAGTTCCATGGGTGTTCCACAGATCTCATGCTGGAGTTCTGGCAGGAGAGCAGTAGAACCTCCAGGGAAACAGCAGAAACCATCATTTCTTCCAGTTCTCTGGGGGGTTCTGCCGGAATTTTGGCAGTAGACCAGTGGAATCCCTGTGGAATTTCAGTTCCAATCTATCACTATTTACCACATCATAACTCTTTCTAATCTTGAAGATCTCTGTCAGGTCACCCCTCAACCTTCTCAACTCTAGTAAAAAATACCCTATTCTCTCAAGTATTTCTTCATAACTGTAACAGCTCGGCTCTGATAACATCCTAGTTAATATACACTTCATCTTTCCCATTCCTTTCATATTTTCCATCTGTGGCCTAAGTTCATGTACAAGTCCAACATTACCTCCTTGCTTGTTCTAGTTGCCATTGTTATGGCTTTATTTGCTTTCACTGCCACCTTTACTGACCTGTGTATCTGCACACCCATTTCCTTCTGCTCCTCTACTCAATTTAAAATTCTACCATTTAAGGTGTATTTTCTTTCCCTATTCTTACTTCCAAAAGGCACTACTTTACATTTTTCTACATTGAATTGCATCTGCCACCTATATGTCCAACTTGCTAGCCTATGTATGTCCTCCTGCAGCATTCCACAACCTTCATCACAATTTGCTGTACTCATCAATTTCAATATTGTTCCTCAATTCTTAAGTCTTGCTCTTTTATGTACATAGCAAATAAGAGCGGACTGAAGATGGACCCCAGTGAAACATCACGCACAATACCTTTCCATTCTCAGAAGTTTCCTCTTCCTTTTTATGCTCTCCGACTAGCTCTCTATCCATATGGCCAAATTTCTCTCAATTCCACGTGCTATTAACTTCGCCTATCATCTTTGTCATAAACCTTATCGCATCATAACTTTTACTAATCTTGAAGATCTCCGTCAGATCACCCCTCAACCTTATCAGCTCCATGCCTGAACTTACCAAATGCTTTGTTGAAAATCTACATAAACCACGTTCACTGAATTCCCCTAATCTATCTGTAAATTTGGTCAAACGTGACCTGCCTTTTAGAAATCCATGCTGACTGGCCCTGATTAGCTCATTATACTCCAAGTGTTTAGTAATTTCATCCTCTCTAATCAACTCTACTAGTTACCAGCAACTAAAGACTAATTGGCCTATAATTTCCTGACTCATCTGTCTTTTAAAAAAAGAGAAATGTCATGTTAGCCTCCTTCAAATCATCTAGTACAATTTTCCATTCCAAAGAATATTGGAAAATTATAGTCAGAGACTCCAGTATTTCTTAGGACCTGTACCGAGGAACGCCCGATCGGGGAGTGTAAGAACGTGTGCAAGGAATGAAGGGGTAGATTATAAGAGTTAGCCTTCATTAAAATGAATGGATGGAAAATTATCTGGTCTGCAAATCAGGCATGGTTACCTCTGTGCCTAAATTCCTAATATGAGCTCCTGTCACACTAAGCTCTGTGATGGGAGTGGCAACTCTTAAAAATTTACTCCAGAAAGTGCTCATCAAACAGTAATATTGTCATATCAACATCTCGGATAAATCGGTGTCATCAGTTCAATAATTTCCAATTTCATTTTTAACAAATACTATCTACCAAGCTTTTTGCACCAGGCTGATGAGCAGTTACCTCAAGAGCCCAGCTACTCCACCAATGTGTCCAGCTCAATTGCATAAAATTGGACGCTCTCAGCACAGTAGTATGCAACTGGATAGCTGTAGATGACTCCCTCTCATTGGTGGATTCCATACCCATTCATGACTTCCCAATGTGCTCAGAGATGGATATTGGCTTGGAGATGGGTGCAGTGAAGCAGGAAAACAACAATGCAGAGACAAAAAGGACAATATATAATTGGCCAGAATTTGCGATCCCGATGACAGCAAACGCCGTTGTAAGCCTTATGAAAGGCTCCGCACGTTGCACGCCTTGACAGATTTTCCGCACAGACTAGAAATTCACTTTTGCTGGCTATTTGCCCAACTACTGCCCACGAAACGCATACGCCTGGTAAAAGCAGGTGTAATGCCTGCTTTCACCAGCGTAAGGGTTAATATAAATCTTAAATTAAAAATGATGCACAAATACTTCAAATTAGTTTATGCACATTTTGGCCCGGATTAAAATGTTTAAAATTCTTTTTTTAATTTAATTTTTATTGTATTTGCTGTATTGAAGGGACTTTTAATTACATTTGAAAATGAGAACATTTATTTATATTGCAGTTGTCTAAATTGTTTAATTATTTCAGGATTCCATTAGGGTTTATGGGGATTCTGTTCGTAAATGGAATCCTCCTTTCTCATTGGAGGAACTGGCCCACGTGATCCCAGGGATGCTTGCAAACTGCCTACATCCCTGGGATCTGTGGGCCTTTACGCAGGCGACGCTTGGAGGCCTGCGACCCGAGCTCTCCATAGCTGTGGAGCCAGGGGGTAAGTTCGGAAATATTTCGCGGTTCGGGGGCGTACTCCGGAGGTACGCCTCCGACCGCAAATTCAGGGCCAATGTAGTAGTGGAGGAGGCAGACTGTTGCAGATGCCATGCTGGCAGAGACTCAGAAATGCAGGTGTAGTGTAACTGATGACTATTGTATAAGGGACCTTGTGCACATTACTGTAATTAGAGGCTTTACAGACTGTTATTGCCATGGTGGTTAAGGTTCAATTTATGCACACTGAATTCCAATTACTGTTGATGCACTGGACTGGATAGAAATAAAAAATATATTTTAAATTTAACAGACATCTGGAACTTGGGTTAGTCTCTTTTGGACTTATTTGTAGACCTTTGTTGTCACTCTGTTCGGCCAAGTGAGTATTCATTAGGTGGGACAGGATCACCCTTGGTGTGCTTTGTATATTTATGCACCAAGTGTATTAATTATTTTTTTACAGTCATATGGTGCTCAATATATTTTTGCTATTCTATTGACTTTCATCACAGTCATAGCCCATGTTTAGGGTTATGCCTTTAGATTAGGTAGCTGTGCGTGCATAACAAAGAAAGTGGGGACTAAATTTGATAGCCCCCGAAAATGGGCACGGGGATCACGATGCGCGAGTAACCCGTGCCTGTTGCTTCCGATGCAGGTAGCACTCAAACATTGTGCTGCCTGGTAATTTACATGATTGCAGCGTTGGGGTAGCACTAAACACGCTGTTCAGTGGATGAGCGCCTCAGCAGGGGGCCCCAGTTCGTGCGAGGCTAGCACCACTTAAAGCTAGCCTGCACCTCTTAAAGGGCAGGTGCATTCTGGCTGGAGCAGGTGCTGGAAGTGGCTGGGGAAGAGAGTTTGAACTGGAAGAACAGTAAATTATGGCGCAACGGGAGAGAGCGTGCTCCAAGGTTCTCAAATGCTGCACTGGAGGCCTCAGTGGAGGAGGTGGACAGGAGGAGAGGTTCTCTATCCACAGGAGGCCCTTCACACAAACTCTGCGAAGGCAGTGGGAGCAGGTAGCCATGGCGGTCAATGCCAGAAGTCAAGCCCCGAGGACCTGATTGCAGTGCCGCAAAAAGTTCAATGACCTCACTTGAGTGGCCAAGGTCAGTGAATGCATCTTCAAATGCCATATCCCACCAACTGCAGCACTAGCCTCACACACAACTTAGTGCACCACACCCCCATCACTCACCTACCAACAATCTCTATCAAACCTAACATTCATAGCGTCACCTCACCCTCACACACTTAACACTGCTGGAAGCCTCACATCCACATCTCACAGCTTGCACACACTGTCAGCTAGTCAACCATGACAGGCACATCACCCAAACACATTGCACCACACGCACTGACACACTTCCTGCTCTCTTGCAGGACAAGGTGGCTCATAACTGGAGGCAGCAGGGGTCACCCGTAGAGGGACAGGACGCCTAAAGCCCATGGAGGAGATGGTGCGGGACATAATTGGAGCGGCCAAAACTGAGCCCCTGGCCAGTGGCGGTGCTGAAACAATCGAGACAACGGTATCCTCACATCAATCTTCCCCCTTATTCTCACAATCTCTTCTGATTCAGAAACTGCAAATGGTGTAAGCATGCATCTCTTGCTTTCCCTCCCTCCCCTCACCACAACCCTACCCTTGTGCATTTCTCCTTTCAGATTCCCAAGAACTGTAACCTGGCCAGGCAGTGGTCAATAGCAAGAACTGGAAGAAGGGAGTGATGTGGAAGACACAGCACCGTCACTCGATTTCACACTCGCAGCCATCAGCTCAGATAATGACGCTCCACGGAGTTTAGAGGGTAGTATAGAGCGGGATCTGCACGTGGTGTGACAGCGGGCATGAGTGGCCTGCAGCCAGGGCAGGGGGCAAGGATAGTACAGGTGCCAGCTCCCCAGAGGGCGAGGTCGCACACTAGTTCTGCTGCAGAGGACTCAGATGAGGACTTCGATGGGGTGGGCTACAGGGGAAGACTGATGGGTATGCACAATGAAATGCTTGGTGCATTGGCAAGCCTGTCAGAAAGCCCATGTGTAATGTCAAGGAGCATGGAGGAGTCCAGCACCAACTTGGCACAGAGCTTGGAGCCCATCCTTTCCAACATGAAAGTGATGGGCAACTCCATTAGCAAACTTGCGGACCCAACCAGGTTGCAGCATCTGATGGATGATGTCTCAGCTTCCATTGCAGAACAAGCAGAAGCCACCCAACGTCTGGATGCTGCAATGAAAGCTCAGACTCACGCAAGCTTAGCTTGCTGCCATGCAAGCTCAGTCTACTGTTATTGTAGCTGTGCTTACCAGTGTTCAAAGGGGTTTGCAGGCAATGTTCCCTCTAATTTTTATTGTACCGAGTGGGCCATGAACTCCTTTGAGCGCAACATTTTTGTCCGTGAGCAAAATTTACAACAAGAACGTTTACACCAACAACTTTTACAACAACGGCAGCAACAGCAACCACTTAATAGCATAGATAGTAATGCCATAGTGCCAGCCCACCGTCTAAAATCATGAGACAATCAGACAAGGTTCGATACAGGTTGAACATAACTTCGCTGCTTTTGAATTCTACTCCTCTAGAAATGAGCCCCAGTGCTTTATTTGTACTTGTATGGCTTTTTTAACCTGCGTTGCTACTTTTAATGATTTGTGAAGCTGTACCCCGAGATCCCTTTGCACTTCTACCCCAGTTAGATTCTTATTTCCCAAGGAGTAGGGAGCCTTCTTATTCCTCCTACCAAAATGCACCACCTCACACTATCCATATTGAAATTCATTTGTCATTTACATGCCCATTCTGCAAGTTTTACGGTAGAATTAATCAAAAGCTTTTAGTTCGTCATGTGCAAACTCTATTAAAAAAATACTTGTTAGAAATGACTGGGATATAAAAGAACTGCATAATAATGTATTAACACCTCAGAACCGTCACTCAGTTACACGGTTATACAAACAATCCAAAAACACAAGGTGAGCTGAAAGAGGCATTTCTATTTGTGCAATTAGAATTAATTTTAAAGTTTTCAACGTATTAGCCCATCCCTCAGGAGCAGCAGCTTTCCTATGGCGCTGACGTGCTGTACGTCCACATAAGTGATTAGAATATTAATCACAATGCAACCAGACAACCAACAAATATAAAGTGCTGTAGTTCTTTAGTTCACAGTATTAAAAAGAATTGAACAATTATGAGTATCCGTATTTTCAACTTCAATCACTTCCATTAATAAACGTGGTCTTCTTGAACCACCACCCCGCCATGTAACATGTCAGAAATGCAGCACTTATTCACAAGTGCAGAAAAACACATACACAATTTGCGTCACCGAATTAAAAACAAAAAGCAAGAAAAGCTATGATGTAACAGAAATAAACTTTCTTTCATCTTTCTTCCAGGACAGGAGAACCAATCAGACTGACTTGGAAATGTTTACTAATATGCTGACGTAAAGATGTTTATTTACAAATTTCACTTCTAATGTTTTTCTCTCAAACATTCTCCACGATATTAATCCCTGTTCTAATCACGAAAAGTGTTGCATTATTTTAGGTACTTCGCAATTAAATAGCAGGAAACAAACTTCATTGTACTCTCAATTTTCAATCTCCTATACCAAATCGAAATTGTACATTATCTGTCTTTCGCAATAAACAAATAGTAGTTTCTTCTAAAGTAGCTTCCTGCAATTTTTATACATCATTACATAATTCTTGTTTCTATTAACACTCCACTAAACATTTAAGAGGAAATCTATATTTACATTATTCCTGAGATTTGTTCGGACTGTAGAACGACAGACAAAATAAAATGGTTTGTGTTTTGCCCCTTTTGGTTCTCTTCCTAAATGTCTTAATGATATTTTTTCAAAAAAGCCAATAAAAAGTAATATTGGCCCAGAAATTCGGGTCGGGGGCTTCCTGCGGGTGCAAGCCCCCCGACCTGCACTTACCTAGCACGCCGGCCTTTGAGCTGTGGGTCCGCGTGGAATTCCGATCCGGGGCCTGGTCCAGCTGCCGGTGCGCAGTGCTTGCGTATCCCAGGAGTGCAGTTAGTTCGAAGGATCACGTGGGCCATGGGGAGCTGTCAAAACTTATAAATACTACGGCCCCAAAATAGCACTAAATCTTCAAATAAATTTTTTTTAAACTTCACATTTTTAAAATAAACTATAAATTACATGAAATAACTTTTAAACAATATAAATTTTTGAAAAAAGTAATTTTATTTTCTAACGGGGCTAAAAATAAACTTACCTTGCTTTAAAATATTAAAAAATAATAAACCTGTGGAAAAAATGTTTTAATTTTAATTAATTCACCACTTACCTTGTAAAAAGCAGGCCTTATGCCTGCTTTTTACATGTCTAACTTCTGCAGACTTACCCTCCCGGAAAAACCTGTAAAAAAAAAACTAAGTTTGATGCGCACGCGCAGCCTCTCCCGCGCACGTGTTTGACATTTGAACCCCTTCGTTCAGGGGAACGGAAGTGCTGGTTTCCCGCGCATGCGCAGTGCATACAGGAAACCGGCACTTCCATTGGGCCTACGGGTGAGTACCCCGTGCGTACTCACCCATGGAGACCCGAATTTCTGGGCCATTAATATGTAACTCCTACAAATCCTCCCCTGCCCTCCCCTTCCACAACAGCATGGTTGCATGTTTGTGTAAAGCTACTCATTTCAATTTTAAAATGTTTTAAGCAATTAAAGAGCCTCTTTAAAAGTGTTTGGACTTCAAGACCTGGTTGAAACTTGTTTAGATGAGCTGAAAATTGATTTTTGCTTGTTTCTTCCAAAATTGAAACTATGGGGGGGAAAAATGTTTTTAACACTTATTTTTTTATGAAAAGTTGATTAAAAATCTTTAAATTCTTTCAAGTTTCATTGCAGCTTTGACAGAAGAAGTTGCTCCAAGTTTTTCTTTCCCTCTTCAACGCTGTCGTTAAACATATGACAAAAAATAATAAAATAAACTCTAATTCCAAACGGAGCTCAAATAAGAAAGTAAATAAAGTGGTTAAACTTCCTAAGAAGGCGATGAGGTTATCTATCCCCAGCCTTGGTGATGATTTAGGATCAATTTTTGGAGAAGGTGTTTCCTCTTTTTCTGCTGATGTTCCCTCCGTCTCTCTCAGACTCTGAGGTACAAACGGGGGAACAAACTTTTCCCCCTCTCTCATAACATGATTTAAATAACCCTGATAAACTCTTTCAAAAAGGGGACAACACCTGGCAAAGTTTAACTGGAACTTACCGCAAGACAGTCAACATCACTTTCTTGTATTTTTTCTGACTTTAAACAATTTTCTGAATTTTTTTTAAAATTTCATCGCCAGTCTAAAAATTGTTTGCTTTAGCTTCCTTCCAGCGGCCATTGTACATGTTCTATGTCTCCACCTGTTTTGTTCCAAAGTGCAGCCGCTGTTCAGTCCCCGGGAACGGACTGCACACGCCCGCCTGGAGCCTCACCCTTCTCTCTCTCTCGCTGTCTCTCTCTGTCCCTGTTTCTCACTTTTTCTGTCTCTCTCTCTCTCTCTCTCTCTCTCTATGTCTCGCTGTCTCTTTTTTTCGCCATCTCTCTGTAAAGCAAAAGGAGAAGCAGAGAATCAGTGTCGATACAGGAGAGAGCTTTCCTCCCATTTTAAAAAATATTTGAAATCTTGTCAGTGTTGAAAAATGAGCAGAATTCTTTCCCTCTTAGGGGAAACACTTCTTGACAATGCTTTCCTATTTGTGCTCTTGTCTGATATGAGCACCTTCATTATCACATCGCAATTAATTGAATGCCCTTATGTCTGAGCTCAGTGTAATCCTGAGCCTGCAGGTTTTAGAAGAGACGATTAAATGAGGCCCTGTTGGTGGATGTTGAACATTTATTTTATCGCTAATGTAAGAAGTGCAGGGAATCTCTCTCCCACAGACTCTCTCTCCCCCAGTCTCTCTCTCTCCCCCAGTCTCTCTCTCTCCCCCCACAGCCTCTCTTCCCCTCCCCGCAGTCTCTCCTCCCCTCCTGAAGAAAATGTGGCCACGCTGCAAGGCCGCAACTGTTGGGTAATGCGCATGCGCAGAAGGCTGCAAAAATAGTCATGTGGATAATCAGCGTTCACCTTCAGTACCTCAGGGCTCAGTGTCAGGCCTGTAGCAGGCTGCAGCGTGCAGGTGCCAAAATGGGTCCAGTGCACAGGCGCCAAAGCCCGCTGCCCCACCCCTGCGGGCCTAAAGAATGAGCCTGTGGGACACGATTTTAAAAAGCGCCTGCGGGGCCTGCAACACCTGGTGCGCGGCAGCCTCGAGGGAACTGCGCAGCCACGCAGCTTAGGAGGAACAGTGCTTGCAGGGTGTCACAGCAGTCCAACAATCTGTCCTCCAACAGATTGCTTAAATGCTGAGACGCCGCCCCGGGGGAGTGGCAGTGGTTCCGTGGAGCAAGAACCTGCTGACCTCTCTCAGGATGACAGCATTCGTCCTCCCACCACTACCACTCTGCCAGTGCCCTTGCTGTTGTCTGCCAGCCAGTCCAGACTGCTGCCGTCTGTGCTGAGATGATCCAGTCCGTAGCTGGGCCTTCTAGGCCCAGAGCTGCTCGTGGTTGTCCTCCAAGGCCATCTGCAGTCTCCCCCACTGAAAATCAGCAGCCTTCCACCAGCCATGCTGCAGCCACTGGGGTAGCACTACGTAAGAACACTAGGACAGGCAAAGGCATACGGAAGACAGGCACCAGGAATGCACAAGGGTGATTAGTTTACGTTTGTATGCAATATGGCATGATTTCATTTATAAATTTGGTTTGGAATGTTTATTTCGTGGAGGCTTTTATTTTTGCCTTGTGGCCAAGCGGACGCTGTGATGGTCAGTGACAGAGGGAAGGTAAGGTGTGGGACTGTTGGTGAATGGGGAATCGGGGTTGCGTTTATTGGTATCACAGCCAGATGAGTTAGTCACAGACAGCCTCTCCCTCCTCCTCTTGCCATATGGCTGGTGGCAAGGGCTATGCCCTTATGATGGCGAGGTTACACAGCATGCAGCAGACCACCACGAATCTCGACACCCATTCTGCCAAGTACTGCAGGGCTCCTCCAGGTCGGAAATGTGTGAGCATGGTCACACACCAGCTGAACATTGAGGAGTGGAATCCCTTTTGGTTGTGGTACATCTCAGAGTTGAAATGCGGCGCCTGCAAAGCGACATCCATGCAGTCAAAGGCACCCTGCTCCATGGGAAAGCCTGCGATCCTTGTAAAGCCATGTGCTTTCTCCGCCTGCTGCTCTCTGGCCAGAGAGAACGAAATGTATTCAGTTCTCTTGGAAAACAGAGCCTCAGTTACCTCCCTTATGCAACAGTGCACAGCAAACTTGGAGATGTTGCAAATAACTCGCCAAAGCTCCTTCAACAGCACCTTCCAAACCCGCGACCTCTACCACTTAGAAGGACAAGGGCAGCAGACGCATGGGAACATCACCACCTACAAGTTCCCCTCCAAGCCACACACCATCCTGACTTGGACCTGTATTGCCGATCCTTCACTGTCGCTGGGCCAAAATCCTGGAACTCCCTTCCTAACAGCATTGTGGGTGTACCTACACCATATGGACTGCAGCGGTTCAAGAAGGCGGCTCACCACCATCTTCTCAAGGGCAATTAGGGATGGGCACTAAATGCAGGCCTAACCAGCAACGCCCACATCCCATCAATGAATAAAAAAATAATCTCCTGCTCCAGCCCTGGAAGGAACCCGACGCATAAAAGTTCATGGCCATTGTGACCTTCACAGCCACTGGTTGCCCTGCCCTGAGGTTCCAGTTGTGGCTGCAGCAGGTGGCAGATTTCAGTGGGGGTGTCCTTAGTGAAGCGCAGACGTGTGACACAGGTGAGGTTCAGGTAGGAGTATTGCTCCCTGAACGCCCTGGGTGGATATGGTCTCCTGCTGAGAGCCCTTCTCGCCTTCCCCCTCCTTCTGCCAGCAGCTTTCCCTGCCCTGTGTCTCCTCTGCTCATTCTCCCTGTCATGCTGTAGGCCAAGGGGAATGTCGACTACTGCACCCATGTCTTGGAGCAAGTGATCTGTGCAGAATCCTGCAAGCCAGGACAAAGTCCTTCAGCACCTGCCACACCACTCCCTGTAGAATTTGGCAACTTTAAAGAACTGTACAAAGCACCAAACAATTCAGCAACAGCTAGTTGAAATCGATCAGCAACTAACCCGTAAGCAGTTGATGATCCCGTTAAATAGCGTCGGTGGGGAGTCTTTCCTGCTGCTGAATGCGTGTTGAACTGTGCATGTTTAAGAGAGTGCGTTAGCTGGAGCGTTCAACTCCACAATGGGAGCACTGGCGTCAAATCAGCATTGCACGCTGATTGGCGTCATGATCTGCCTACTCTGCATACTTCCAGCGCACGCTCCCTGTGCCAGCGCTAACGCTTTACCCAAGATGGCGTCCGGCACGGCCTGAACTAGAAGTGTGCACACGCGCTGCGGACAGAATTTTGGACCCGAAACAGTGGGCACTACGGAGCCAAATTTTACGGCCTGTGTATTTAAGTTTGATGAACTCAGGTTCAGATAAAGGTGACCACTTTGTCTCCATCTGGGGTCACAATTTTAGCAAATAGCTTCTTTCAGATTTTTCTGTGATAAACTAATTATTCTACAACTTCAATGACGTTCAGATATTTTTGTTGCTAATTCGGATTTGCCAGTTAATTATTTTTTTCCCCTTTCTGAAGGATGGTGGCTGCAGTTGCCCAGGTGATGTTGCCAAAGCCTTTGGTAAGTTTTCAAATACAATGTCCCTCACATACTTACAGGAGTATATAGTGGGAATTGCTTTGTCTGTTGTATTTGTTTTTCTTACAGTAAGTGAATTGTTAACACATAAAGGGGTTCCTACTATCAACATTTTGGCAGGTTGCAATTGTCAGTTAATTAGTACCAATAATGGGAAAACAAGACAAGATGATCACATAGAATTACATAGTATTTACAGCATAGAAACAGGCCATTTGGCCCAACTGGTCTGTGCCAGTGTTTATCCTCCCACCCTACTTCATCTAACCCTATCAGCACAATCCTTCTTTCCTTTCTCCCTCATCTACGTATCTAGCTTCCCTTAAATGCATCTATACTATTCGCCTCACCTACTCCCTGTGGTAGCAAGTTCCACATTTTAACCACTCACACTGGCATAGCATTCTAATCTCCACTGGATAAGAAGCAGGTTAAAAAAACAGGAAACAGGCTGCTTGTGAGAGGTGTAATATTAGACAGGTGAGGACATGTGTTGAGTGGAGTCCCACGTGGACCCCTATTTGTTTCTAATCAACGTAAATAACCTGGATATTGAAACCAGTTGTAAGATGGTCAAATTTACTCACAGCCTAAAACAGCTAGAATAGTAGAGACAGAGAAGGCAGCAAAAAATTTGGAAAAAGGATTTGGATCAGGCACGCAAATGAGGACACTAATGGTGAAATTAACTTTAAGACATTTCTGCTAACCTTCCTCTTCATTCTGAATGACACTTTGAAATTGATGATCCCTAGCTACTGACTCCCTAACCAGAGGAAGCATTCTTTCCATATTCACCTTAATAAAACCCTTCATAATATTAATAACCTCCTAAATCTCCTTTGTCTTCTTTGCTCCAGTAGAAATTGTCCCAGTATCTCAAGTCTCTCCTCATAACTATAGTTTCCCATCCCTGGCATCATCCTATGGAATCTACGCTGTATGCTCACAATGGCTATAATGTCCTTTATATAGTGGGGCATTTACAACTGCACGGAGTATTCTAACAACTTTATCATTATTTATTTACTCGGGGGGGGGGGGGTGGATTTTAACCCCAAAAAATGGGTGGGTTGGGGTTGGGTTTGGGTGGGAGGTTAAAGTGGTAAAAAACTGAATCTCAACCAGAAACTGCCTCCAACCCGCCCACTTCTAGTTTCAACAGAGACGGAACAGGGGGCGGGCAGCCAACCCGCACCCAGGAGGTGGGTCGCCCATTTAAAAATTATAATGAGGCGGGTGTGTCTCAGATTTAACCAGCATTTCAAGTTTAACTGGCTGGCCGGGTTTCGCAGGCCTCGGGGAAACTCAACAACTAATGGAAGGCAAGGACTGCCTTTACACTTACCGCATGGATTCAGTGTCCCTGCCTAACCCACCCCCGGCGATCAGAGACCCCCAACCGCACCAGGCCTCCAATTCTCCCCCCACGCCCACCCCCCGCGAGGCCTCCGATTCCCCTCCCACCCCCAACAGGCCTACGATTCCCCTCCCACCCCCCGCGAGGCTTCAGATTCCCCTCCCACGCCCCGCGAGGCCTCCGATTCCCCTCCCACCCCCAACAGGCCTACGATTCCCCTCCCACCCCCCGGGAGGCCTCCGATTCCCCTCCCACCCCCCGCGAGGCCTCCGATTCCCCTCCCACCCCCCGCGAGGCCTCCGATTCCCCTCCCACCCCCAACCCCCGCAAGGCCTACGATTCCCCTCCCACCCCCAACCCCCGCGAGGCCTACGATTCCCCTCCCACAAAGCCTCCGATTCCCCTCCCACAAAGCCTCCGATTCCCCTCCCACAAAGCCTCCGATTTCCCCCCTCCACAAGCTATCCAATTCTCCCCCCTCCCTCCATGAGACCTCCAATTGCCTTCCCCGCCCCCACCACCACCGATGATCTTCAGGCTGGCCGCAATGTTCCCTCCACCCCCCCCCCCCCCCGATCTTTCTCTGATCCTCTATGTTCTCTCCTTCCCGTCAACCTCACACCCCCACCCCAATCGTCCTCCGGCCCCCTGATATTTTCTCCCTCCGCCCCCCGCCACCACCCCGGATCCTTCTCCGGCTCCCTATGTTCTCTACCTCTCCCCCCGATCCTTCTCTGGCCCCCGATATTTTCTCCCCCCCCACCCCCATGCTCGAGTCCATCCCCCGACCCAGTCCCTGCCTCCCTCCTCTCTGTGGCCTAGTGCCGCACGCAGGCCCATCCACACGCAGGCAGCCAGCCTCTCCATCTGGCTGGCTGCAGGTGGGAAACAGAGGTTTCAAATCCAAATCAGGCCCTGCTGTTAAATTTGGCAGGGCCTTCGGGAAGCCTGTTCTCCCGGGTTTCCCGACTGCTTCCTAGCCACCCCCACCCCCACTCCCAACCCATCTCCCTATTAAAATTCTGGCTTGAACTCCAAGGGGGTGAAATTGGGTGCCTTTGCGACCGGGCGTGCTGCTGACATCGACTCCCCCATATTCGGCCTGAGTTTTGCGGCGGCGCTATGGCGTTGCACCCCGATTTCCTTCACCCAGAGATCATGACGTCATCGCCGTGCGCATTGCCCCAGTAGCGCTCCGGACCCGAAACTGATTTCCACCCCCTGCAGCAGCGCCGGTCGAAAACACCGACAGCTGCAGGAAGCATGCATCGGGCAGCCGGCTGCTTCGGGGGCGATGATTAAAGGTGAGGTGGCCGAGGTAAGTGGAGAAAAAACTTACCTTTCCTGTTCTAGTTTTTTTCGTGGGTTGCTGTCCGCCATCGATCAGCCTGAGTGCCGGGCTGATTGCGCGGGATCGCGGCTGCCTTGGTGGTCCAGGTAGGTACTTTTTACATTGCAGTGCCTGCAGCGATGGCCCTTCCCTTTAAGGGAGGGAAGGAGCCTTTGAACGCGGCAGCGCTGCGCTGCTGAAGTCTCTGCCCCACTCTCCGACGTTAGCGCCCTAAGTAGAGAGTGGAGCGCTTCCCTCTTGGGGCACTAAAAATTTCACGGTCGACGGTGCTAATTAGCAGCGGGTGCTGATGTTAGCGCCCCAAAATGGTTGATACCGAATTTTTTCCCCATGCCCCTCTTTGTAAAACCCAAAATGCAGTTGGCCTTTTTCCTAGTGCAGTTGCACTTTCAGAGAATTATGTATTTGAACCCTTTGGTCTCTTTGTTCCTCCACACCCTGCAGTGTCTTTCTGTTAAGTGTCTACTCCCATTTCTTGTATTCCCTGCCAAAATATATTATCTCACACTTTTCCACATAAATTGTATCTGCTTATTCTGTCAACCTGTCAATGTCTTCCCAAAGTCTTTTATAGTCCTCCTTGCTAATTGCTAAACGCCCTACATTTGTGTCATTGGCAAATTTTGATATTCTGCTCCTAATGCCAAATATATATAAAATCATAAGTGGAACCAGTACTGACCCCAGGAGAACCTTACTTTCAATCCTTCTCCAGTCTGAACAATGCGCATTAACCATTTTTGCTCTTACATTTCTTCTGATACCATACACATTAATTTTTATATTAAGCCTCTTATGAGACACCTTATTGAACACCTTCTGAAAATCCATATATACTACATCTACTGCATTCTATTTATTTATATAATAATCAGTTGCTTCAAAATTTTTCAAAGACAACTTTTTAAAAATCATTCTCGGGATGAGGGTGTCTTATGGGACGGACTGGGTAAGGGTGGCAGGTTTCCTTTCCTAAGAATATTGCCCATGATGAGTTGGTGACTTTATGTGCAATAGAACGTCTCATTGATAAACTGTACAATAGAACATCTCAGTGGTAAACTGAACATACGCAGTGCTACCAAGAAAAGGACAGCCTGGAACAGCAGGACTCATGTTACTTTGTTTTCATCGACTGGTAGGGCTGCTGCTGCACCTGTATCTGTGTTTCTGATCACAGTAAACTCTGGATTTGGATATTGCCAGTGCTGATGTTCCCTCTCCTCTCCATAAAAAGAAAGCAGGTAGAGCTCTATTAAAACTGGCAGGGATGAGCGTGGAAAACTGGGATCTATTAACATCTGACGACTGACAGAAAAGACACAGAGACACAAAGAAAGGAAAAGAATGTAGTATATTTGGGCTTTCAAATTTTTTTTTGATATAATACCTCATATAAATCTGGAAAGATTAAGGCCCATGGTATCAAAGGTAAAGTGATGTTCAGGATACAGGAGTGACTGAAGAAAATTAGGGTTAAATAGCTGGCAAGGTGTAGTTAGCGGTCTATCCCAGTGTTGGGAACTCGCTTGTTCCCCATATGCATAAATGATTTTGATATGGACATGAACTATAAAAATGTACTGAAGAAACCAAAGTAGGGAGCACGGCAAACTGTGAGGAAGTGTGCAAGAGATTGCAGGAAGACAGGTTAGGGGAGTGGGCAGATGTGTGGCAAAAACAGCTCAACACAATAAATGCAGTAGTGCATTTTGGGAAAAAGAGTTTGAGAATAAAAATATACCATGTGTTGAATCCGTGAATGTTGATGTATGGTGTCCTTCAATAAATCGACAGAGACTGCAGAGGAACAATCAACAGGTGTTTACTGGATGCAGGTTACTCTAAAACTAAAGTACAGATCCCTACTCAGGGTTTATATACAGGTGTGGTCACTGCCGGTACTACAGTATACAGGAGCTGTAAAAAGTAGTTCTCCCCTTAAAAGGTACATACACTACAATTCCTCCCGTTTTAGATTAACAGTACCATAACATTCATTTAACAATTAACACTTTTAACATGCAACATTAACGGCAAATAGTCCATTTATAAATTCAGTCTTTGGGGCGGCTTCCTGATCCTTTCTGGATAGCGCCTTTCCTGAGTGTCTTGCTCTTGGTGCGGAGGCGATTCTGGCCCTCTGTCGTCGGTTGGTTCATCAGCTTCCGATGCTACTGTTTCTGGGGTAGATGCTACCGGTATGTCGGGTTCATCACCAGGTACGCGAGACCTGGGGTTGACTCGTTCCTGTGACTCTAGGATCTGGTTGACATGGCGTCTCACAATGTTCTCCCCAACATCCACTGTGTACATTAGTGGCCCCTGCCGTGTACATATTGTTCCTGGTTGCCATTTCTCTGTTCGGTAGTCCCGGGCCAAGACTGGTTGCCCTACATTGAAGCTCCTTGTCGGCTTCTCATTGATGTGCTGGAATTGCTTATTCTCAACATCTCTTCGTAAATTTGGTCTGAGCAAATCCAGACGAGATCTCAACCTTCGGTTAAAGAACATCATGGCCGGGGTCTGGTTGGTGACTGCATGTGTCGCATTTCTGTAGGCTAACAGGAAATTGTCCACCTTATGCTGCAGTGGAATGTCGTCATCGCACATGGCCCTTACTGCTTTTTTAAAGGTTTGTACGAACCTCTCAGCCAATCCATTGGTGGCTGGATGATACGGGGCGGCGGTGTAATGCCTTACCCCATTCCTTTTCATAAATCTTCGAAACTCTTCGGACACAAACTGTGGTCCGTTATCAGAGCAAATCTGCTCTGGCAAGCCGTTCCTGGCAAAGATGGTCCGTAGGACTGCAATAGTTTTCTCCGTGGTGGTGGAGGACATTTTGATCACCTCAGGCCATTTCGAGTGTGCATCCACAGCTATTAAAAACATTGAGTTCATGAATGGACTAGCAAAATCAATATGCACCCGTTGCCATGGAGATGAGGGCCACTCCCATGGGTGTAGAGGGGCATGTGGTGGTGCATTTTGGACCTTCTGGCATCCTGAGCAGCACTTTGTCAGGTCCTCGATTTGCTGATCGATCCCCGGCCACCACACATAAGCCCTAGCAAGGCTTTTCATTTTCACCCCTCCCAGATGGCCTTCGTGAAGCTCATTGAGCACTCTCTCCCTTAACTTGGGTGGAATTACCACTCGGGATCCACACATCAAGGTCCCCTGGCATACTGACAGCTGTTCTCTTCTGGATGAGAATGCTGGCAACAGTGAGTCGCCATGTGCTGGCCATCTCTTCACCGTCGAATCATATACCCGAGACAGTGTCGGGTCATTTCGGGTCTCCTCTATACCAGCGTTAGTTACTGGCAAGCATTCAATTATAGTCGAATGAAATATTTTGACAGGATGCACTGCTGGTGCTTCCTCCGCAGTAGGCAGTGGCAGGCGTGATAGCCCATCAGCGTTTCCATGCTGTTTCGTGCCCTTAAACTCGATATCATATTGGTGCGCCCCTAGAAAAAGGGACAATCTTTGTAACCGTTGCGCAGTCATCACCGGAACGCCCTTCTTTGGATTGAAGATGGAGACAAGTGGTTGGTGGTCAGTCAGCAAGGTGAACTTCTGCCCGTGCAGATAATGGTTGAACTTTTTCACTCCCCACACTAGGCTGAGGGCCTCCCTGTCAATCTGGGCATAGTTACGCTCGGCTGAGGTTAGTGACCAAGACGCAAAGGCTACTGGCCTCTCCGAGCCGTCCGGGAATTTGTGCGACAGCACCGCTCCAGTGCCATAGGGTGATGCATCACACGCCAGCCGAATTTGTAGTGCTGGGTTGAAATGAGCCAACACCTCTTTTGATGTGATCAATTCTTTGCACTTCAGGAAAGCTCGTTTACATTCGTCATTCCACTTCCATGGTACCCCCGTTTGCAGTAGGGTGTTCAGTGGGTGTAGAACTGTAAACAAATTCGGCAAGAACTTATGGTAGTAGTTCACCACCCCGAGGAACGACCTCAGTTGTGACACATTTTCCGGTGCTGGAGCCTTGACTACTGCCTCAATCTTTTCAGGGGACTTATGTAACCCCTCTTCATCAATAACGTGGCCACAATACGAGATCTGCTTCTGGAAAAACTCGCATTTGTGTCGATAAGCTCGGAGCCCATAATCCTTCAATCTAGTGAGCACCTGCTCCAGGTTGGCGAGGTGATCACTGCCATTTTCGCCCGTGACCAGGATGTCGTCCAAATAACACTGGGTGCCTGGAATCCCTTGCAGGACTTGATCCATTGCCCTTTGCCAAACAGCCGGAGCTGATGCTACCCCGAACACCAGCCGGTTGTATTGGTAGAGACCTTTATGAGTGTTGATCGTGAAGTACTGTTGAGGCTTCTTCTACCTCCATTTGCAGGTACGCCTGGGCCAGATCAATCTTAGTGAAGCGTTTCCCTCCAGATAGCGAGGCGAAAATATCTTCAATCCGCGGAAGCGGATATTGTACAGTGTGAAGGACTGGGTTCACTGTCACCTTAAAGTCCCCACAGATGCGAACCTTCTTTGGTTCCCCAAGCGTATTACTCAATGACCTCTTCATTACAGGAACGATGGGTGTAGCCCACTCGCTCCAGTCCACTTTGGATAGTACTCCTGAACGTTCCAAACCTTCCAGCTCTGCTTCGACGGCTGGGCGGATCGCATAAGGTACCGGTCTGGCCTTAAAAAAACTTTGGGCTTGCATTTTCCTCTATTTTGATTACATGATGTAGTTTCAGACAACCCAGCTCCTTGCTTCCGGAGTCTGTATCACTTTTCTGTTCGTCTGAACTACTCTCCGTCACCTTATGTACCTTTTTGTACTTCTCCTGTGGAGATTTCTTGCTGCTGGTTTTCTTTCCCGACCTGCAGACACTTGCTATGTGTCCTACTTTTCCACACTGTCTGCACACTTGGTCCTTGAACCAACAATCCTTATGGTCGTGTGTTGTTCTGCCGCAACGATAACACTTCACTGCTCCATATGACATTTCATTTGTGCCATATTCTTGCGGTCTCCGTTGTATCTCTGCAGCGCCCCGTGCGGCTGCTTCGTGTGATACCGCCATGCTGAAAGCCTTGTCCAGCGTAAGATCCTTTTCTGATAGAAGCCGTTTCTGGGTTCCTTCACTTTGAAGCCCACACACAAACTTGTCCCTTAACAAACTTGTCCCTTAAAGTATCTGCTAGTACCGTTCCAAACTGGCAGTGTTTCGATAGTTTGCGCAGTTCCGTTAAATACTCAGCATTACTTTCGTCTTTATGCTGGTTCCTTTTGTGAAACTTAAATCTTTCTGCTATCAGCAGCGGTGTGGGGTTTAAGTGGTCCTGTAGGATTGCCACTATGCTTTCAAAATCCTTTTCCACTGGCTTCTCTGGGGTTATTAGGTTTCGCAGTAAGCCGTACGTTTTTGCACCCATGGAATTCAACAATACCAGTGCTTTCCTGGCATCTGGCACTTCATTCGCCTTGCAGTACACTTCTACACGTTCTATATATGTTGCCCAATCTTCGACTTCATTGTCGAACGCTGTGACATTGCCACTCTTCTGCATCCCTGGGTGTGGTTAGACTGGCTAAAAATGGCGTCTCCCGCGCTCTCCCTTCTTCTCCGCTGCCTCAAAATGGCATCTCCCGCGCTTTTCTTCCCCCGCGGACGCTGCTCAGCCCTTGAAACCCCGGCCGCGCTCTGCGCGTTTTCCCTTCTCTCGTTGACGCCGCTCGGTCTTCAACCCCGGCTGCGCCCTGTGCGCTTTACCCTCTCTCTTACCCGTCGACGCTGCTCGGCCTTTTTCTGTGCCGTCGGTCGGCTCCAGCCGCTGCCGTCCGGGAAGGGTCTGCGCCGTACCTGCTGCCAGCCCGCTGCGCTGGATCGTCTCGACTGGGGAACCAAGCCCAGCTCTCCACAGCCTCCTCTGCGATGTTCAAGTCCTCTCCGGATGGTCGACGCCCGCACTGGTGGAATTGGCCTTCTTCTACAGAGTTGCAGGTAGGTTCGAATCGACTCGTCGCCACTGTTGAATCCGTGAATGTTGATGTATGGTGTCCTTCAATAAATCGACAGAGACTGCAGAGGAACAATCAACAGGTGTTTACTGGATGCAGGTTACTCTAAAACTAAAGTACAGATCCCTACTCAGGGCTTATATACAGGTGCGGTCACTGCCGGTACTACAGTATACAGGAGCTGTAAAAAGTAGTTCTCCCCTTAAAGGTACATACACTACACCATGAATGGGGAAATTTTCAATGGATGGTCAGAGAGATCTGAGGATTGCAGATTCCCAGATCTTTAAAAACACTACTGCAGATGGAAAAGGCCATAAAAAGGTAAATGGGTTTTATATAAAGGGGAACTTAATACAAAAACAAAGAGATGATGTCAGTTCTCTTCAAAATATTAGACCACATTTGGAGTACTGTCTGCAGTTTTGGGTCCTCCAATATAAAAAGGATATTGTAGACACGCAAAAGGTGCAGCGTTGATTCAATAGGATGGTACCAGGAATAAAATAATATAGTTATAATGAGACGGGAAACATTAAGGCTGTATTCACTTTAGCAGTGAAGTTCAGAATTGAAAGGGTTTGAGTGGTGAAATAGTGAAAACTTATTTCCCCAGTCAGTGAATTGGTAATAAAGGGCAGAAAGGAAATGCAGTGCATTACTGCAACTGGTAATTGAAGCCAAGCCAGAGGGAATGAAACGCTTGAAAAGGAAGCAGATTGAAGAGCATGCAGAAAACAAAGCAGGGATTAGAGTAGATAGTCCCTATGTGAAGCCAGCATTGGCACTGGCATGACTGGCCAAATGGCCTCCTTCGATGCTGAAATTTCTATGATTTTGTAAAAACAGAGACAACATAGAATGTTGCATTTCAAAAATCATGTGGTAAGAAAATTGATGCCCAAATCTGAATATCTAATAGTACAGAGAATTGTAAATGATCAAACTTACAGACATTTTCATATACAGGAGACTTTGGTTTATCCGGAGGTTATATGTCCGGAATACTCGATCTAACAGCAAAAATCAGGAGCCGTTTTCTATAAGTTTTTTTAGTTCTCGTTGCTTTTTTTTTCCCAGTCAGGCACAGCAAGGTCTGTAGCTATAGCAACAGCTTCAGCTAGAGACGCTTGCAGCTGCAGCCGACTGTTTTGAAGCTGTTGGGGTTTGTTGATTCACACGGAGCTTTTCAGTTCCGTATCTCTCAACATTAATGCTGGTATGTCCGGCACTTTTGATGGTACGGCAGCAGCTCGGTCCCGACAGTGCCGGATATCAGAAAGTTTCCTGTATAGCAAAGTACTTGAGTTGTGAGATTTGACTGTACCTAGTTTCTGGTGCCATTGGAGGGTGCTGCTGTACAAAAACTCACACAGAATTGAGTGGGTTTGCACAGGACATAGCAGTCACTAACGTCTTCATCCACTATTACAGTGGACCTTGTGAATGAAGCAAACCATTCTGATTACAGTATAGACAAGAGCATGTTACAAAAGGCTCCAAAGAAAGTATGAGGGGTTAAATGCAAATAAAAGTATTGTTAAGGAGCGTGATGCCACATCACCTTGGTGCACTTACATTTTGTACCACAGAATGACAACAAACAGATTCCCTACATACTCTCAGTATCAGCCAGGGCATTGGGGGAGGGTTGTTGGCAGGAGTGGGGGAACACCAGTGGGAGGGAAGAAAGTCAGTGGGGATGTCAACACATCTAAGATTCTGTCCAGGGACCTAGAAAAATGAATAATAATGTAACTTTTTTAAAGCATGATTATTAGGTTAGCAGATAACTATTGCTGAGGGGGATTCAGTTTACAGCAAGGTCTCCCATGGTGCGCTCTAGGTCACACGCACATTTAACTTTGTTTACTTTTTAATAGCATAAGAGGGCGAACAGAAAGGGACTGTGTGTGTGAAATCTGCAGAGGAGTGTAATTTTAATTATTTGTGGGCAACGTTGAGAAGGCCGCATTTATAGCCCGTTCCTAATTGCCCCGGGATGTGCAGTCCTTGTGGCGATGGTGCTCCCACGGTGGTGTTAGATGGGGAATTCCAGGATGTCGACTAGTATTAAAAGCTACTATGTTACTGAGCCACTCTCTTACACTGATTCCAGGGGCTGGAGCTGATTTTGTGATGCTGGGAGGGATGTTTGCAGGTCACGATCAGTGCGCTGGAGAAATCATCGAGAAGAATGGTAAAAAGATGAAACTCTTCTATGGAATGAGCTCTGATACAGCCATGAAGAAGCACGTTGGAGGCGTGGCAGAATACAGGTAACGGGACTGAGAATGTCATTAATGTGTCATTAATTACAGTGTTCGTAAACAGCTGATGTTCCTTATTAAATGGGTATGATCACCTCAAGGTGTTTTATTTATGCAGTACCAGTTCCAGTAACTCAGTACAGAATGACTGTAGATGGAACTGGGTTTTGAAAAAACTGGAGAGAAGCCCCTGGCACTCTCTTTATTCCTTCACTAATACCACCTACATACATCTCAGCCAGGACTATATGAATCATTGCCTCCTTAGCTAGCTATTACACATTGTACTTTTAAAACAATGTCCCTCCTTTCCTTCAAAAGTTTGATGTTTAACAAAACTTAACTGCCAAACATGGAGACTGGACCAGTATTTGCTACAAAGCATTTAACTTCCAGCTCATTAACAAGATGTACACTTGTGTATGTGTAAATTTAACACTAAATGTATAGAATAAACTGTAGATAAATAATATAGAATTCTTGCAAACACAGATTTTCTGAGGTCCATCCCACTACTGAGTTCTACAATGACAACACTGACACAAGACTTGAGAATTATGGCACATTCCTTAATAATTTTGTTCACCACACAATCCTCAGAGATGCAGAAAATCTCCTATTCCTAAGCTGCTTTTAAATTGCTCCAAGGCTTTATTAGTGTCACCAGCACCTGATGCACATGTCTCGCACTGGCACCAGATTCCTCAAGCTAGTGGTTGGTATGACCAGGTTAATTATAAGGGATTTCCCAGCCACTAATCTTAGCAAATCTGGTAAATTTGCTTTGGTTGTTTCTAATGGCACAGCAAGAGAGCAATATAAAAGGTGGCTCCAGGTAGATTCAGTCAAATTGGAACACAGTCTCGCCAGGCTGTTGGTTTCTCATTCTCCGCTAACTCAGCCTTATTCTCATCAGGCTTCACTTTCTTCTAATGAGACACATTCTTGTGACGCTTGACCGTCTCAATGTGAAGTGACAGCTCTTTGTACATAAGATTATATAGGGGAAACCGTGCTCGAAGGGAGAGCAAGTTGGAAAAAGGACTACAATACTGCAGTCCCGATTCTCTGATCGACACTCAAGGTGAGGGCAGCTTCCTACTGGAAACATAGAATAGCATAATCACTCCTTATGTTTCTGGTGTAGAAGGCGGGGACAGTTTGTCTTGTTCATAGCTTTTCACCATCCTTAGTCTCAGATTTTAGAACATTCCTTCACATACCAGTATATTCTTTAATCTTATTCTTTGACTAATTGCCTTTGTTCTGTATCAGATCATTCTGTCTAGTTTTACTGAACTGTACTAAGTGGATGCTTATTTTCTGACTTGCGTAAGGCTGTGGTGGGTGTTTCCTTAGTTCCCGTGTATGGACTACACAGCAGATCCTCATCAGGTTGCACAATTCTGGTTTCCATACATTCCTTCCTACCTATCAACAGTCTTTTCAAGTGTCGCAATGAGCCCTTCTGCTTTTCCCCTGGCTTCTGGTGAAACCCAAGATACTGAGAATTGCCTGAATTTAGCACGGTCAGATGGCAGGTCATGATCAACCATGATGACTTCCAGAGCTGCAGGTACCAGAGAGCACGCCCAGTTACAGCATTGTGGCTCGAGCAGGTGTTGATTCCAGAATGTCAACATCTGGAAGCCTCGAATACTCGTCTTTGATTGCGAGCAGGTCCTTGCCAGACAGAAAGGGTCTGCAGAAATCAAAACTTAGTCTCTGTATTCTAAGAGTTCAGATGTCACAACTGGCTCTCACTTCATAGAATCATAGAATGATACAGAACAGCAAGCAATTAGGAAGGCAAATGGCCTATTGGCCTTTATTGCAAGGGGGTTGGAGTACAAGAGTAAAGAAGTTTTGCTACAATTGTACAGGGCCTTGGTGAGACCACACCTGGAGTACTGTGCAGTTTTGGTCTCCTTATCTGAGAAAGGACATACGTGCCTTGGAGGCGGTGCAACGAAGGTTCACTAAATTGATCCCTGGGATGAGAGGGTTGTCCCATGAGGAGAGATTGAGCCTATACTCTCTGGAGTTTAGAAGAATGAGAGGTGATCGCATTGAAACATATAAGACTCTGGGAGGGATTAACAGGATTGATGCGGAGAGGTTGTTTCCCCTGGCTGGAGAGTCTAGAACTAGGGGGGAGAGTCTAGAACTAGGGGGCATAGTCTCAGGATAAGGGGTCGGCCTTTTAAGGCCATGAATCTTTGGAATTCTCTACCTCAAATGGTTGTGGATGCTGAATTGTTAATTATATTTAAGGCTGAGATAGATAGATTTTTGGACTCTAGGGGAATCCAGGAATATGGAGATCGGGCAGGAAAGTGGAGTTGAGGTTGAAGATCAGCCATGATCTTATTGAATGGTGGAGCATGTTCAAGGGGCCATATGGCCTACTCCTGTTGCTAATTCTTATGTTATGTTCACAGAAGGAGGCCCTTTGGCCCATTGTGCCTGTGCCGGCTCTTTGGTAGAGCTATCCAATTAATTTCACTCCCCTGCTCTTCTCCAGAACCCTGTAAATGTTTTCCCTTCAACTATTTATCCAATTCTCTTTTGAAAGTTACTATTGAATCTGATTCCACCACCCTTTCAGGCAGCGCATTCCAGATCACAACAACAAATGTTTCCTCATGTCATCTCTGGTTCTTTTGCCAATCACCTTAAATCTGTGTCCTCTGGTACCGACCCTTCTGCCACTGGAAACAGTTTCTCTTTATTTACTTTATCAAAACCATTCGTGATTTTGAACACCTCTATCAAATCTCCTCTTAAGTTTTTCTGTTCTAAGGAGAACAACTCCAGCTTCACCAGTCTCTCAACCTAACTGAAGTCCCTCATCCCTGGGAACCATTCTAATAAATCTCTTCTGCACCCTCTCCAAGGCCTTGACATCCTTCCTGAAGTGTGGTTCCCAGAACTGAACACAATAGTTCAGCTGAGGCCTAACCAGTGTTTTATAAAGGTTTAGCATAAGTTCCTTGCTTTTGTACTCCATTCCTCCTTAAGTAAAGCCAAGACTCCCACATGCTTTTTTAACAACCTTCTCAACTTGTTCTGCCACCTTCAAAGATTTGTGTACCTACACCCCCAGGTCTCTCTGTTCCTGTACCCTCTTTAAAATTGTAGCATTTAGTTCATCTTGCCTCTCCTCATTCTTTCTACCAAATTGTATCATTTCACACTTCTCTGCATTAAATTTAATCTGCCATGTGTCTGCCCATTTGACCAGTCTGTGTCCTCCTGAAGTCTGTTACTATCCTCCTCATTGTTTACTACATTTCCCAGTTTCGTGTCATCTGCAAACTTTGAAATTATGCCCTGTATACCCAAATCCAGGACATTAATATATATCCAGAAGTGGTCCTACTACCAACCCCTGGGGAACACCACTGTATACTTCCCTCCAGTTTGAAAAACAATCGTTCACCATTACTGTCTGCTTTATGTCCCTTAGTCAATTTTGTATCCATGCTGCCACTGCCCCTTTAATCCCATGGATTAATTTTGCTAACAAGTCTATTATGTGTTCAGTTCCATTCGTAATTCCTCAGATAATGAAGCAGTCTGTGCCAACATGCAGAAAGACGTGGATAACATCTAGGCTTGGGCTGATAAGTGGCAAGTAACATTCGCTCCACCCAAGTGCCAGACAATGATCATCTCCAGCAAGAGATTCTGACAACAACAATAACTTGTATTTATATAGCGCCTTAAATGTATTAAAACGTCCCAAGGCGCTTCTCAGGAGTGTTATCAAATAAAATTTGACACCGAGTCACATAAGGAGTTATTAGGTCAGATGACCAAAAGCTTGGCTAAAGAGGTAGGTTTTAAGGAGCGTCTTAAAGGAGAAAAGAGAAGTAGAGAGGCGGAGAGGTTTAGGGAGGGAATTCCAGAGCTTAGGGCCTTGGCAACTGAAGGTTCGGCCACCAATGGTGGAAAGATTACAATCAGGGATGCTCAAGAGGCCAGAATTGGAGGATCGCAAATATCCTGGAGGGTTATAGGGCTGGAGGAGATTAGAGATAGGGAGGGGTGAGGCCATGTTGGTGGCGATTCATGGCCCCGCTGCTGGCTCCATCCCACTGTCTAAAATGAATTTACGTTGATTGAGCTTGTTAGGCCCGCCCAGCGTGTTTCCCGGTTCAGTTAGAGGAAGCGGGTCTGGTGATGTCATTCATGATGCGTTTCCTTAAAGGGACCATGGCCAACTTTCTTTTGACATTTATGCTGTCAGTGTTCTACAGCATTGAAGTGCTGCAAACACTGACAATGACTGCCCAGAGGTGCAGGGCTGCAGCCAGGTTCTCCCATGACTCCCTCCATATGCTTATGGAGGGAGTCAGAGCATGCGGGGAGGTCCTCTTCCCTTTCGATGGGTGGAAGAGACCTCCCCAAGAGACCAAAACAGCCTGGTTGCACATTGCACAGGAGGGCACCAGCAGGGATGTGGTCAGGAGGACCTGGGTACAGTGGCACAAATGTTACAATGATCTCATTAGATCAGGAAACGTTAGTACAAAGCCACACTCACCTTCATCCTCCTGTGCCTCTCATCACATCCCCATCACTCTGCCTTCCCTACCCTACTCCTGTATATCCTTACTCACAGCAACTTACCGTACACCTCCACCCATCCCTCTCTCTGTATCTGCAATATCGCATCTCCATCTCAACAACAACAACTTGTATTTATATAGCACCTTTAACATAGTAAAACGTCCTAAGGCGCTGTGCAGGAGTATTTTAAGACAAAAACATTTGACACCGATCCACATAAGGATAAATTAGGGCAGATGACCAAAAGCTTGGTCAAAGAGGTAGGTTTTAAGGAGCATCTTAAAGGAGGAAAGAGAGGTAGCGAGGCGGAGAGGTTTAGGGAGGGAATTCCAGAGCTTCGGGCCGAGGCAACAGAAGGCATGGCCACCAAAGGTTGAGCGATTATAATCAGGGATGCTCAAGAGGGCAGAATTAGAGGAGCGCAGATATCTCGGGGGATTGTGGGGCTGAAGGAGATTACAGAGATAGGAAGGGACAAGGCCATGGAGGGATTTGAAAACAAGGATGAGAATTTTGAAATTAAGGCGCTGCTTAACCGGGAGCTAATGTAGGTCAGCGAGCACAGGGGTGATGGGTGAACGGGACTTGGTGCGAGTTAGGACACGGGCAGCCGAGTTTTGGATGACCTCAAGTTTACGTAGGGTAGAAAGTGGGAGGCCAGCCAGGAGTGCGTTGGAATAGTCAAGTCTAGAGGTAACAAAGGCATGGATGAGGGTTTCAGCAGCGGATGAGCTGAAGCAAGGGCGGAGACAGGCGATGTTACGGAGGTGGAAGTAGGCGATCTTTGTTATGCTGCGAATATGTGGTCAGAAGCTCATTTCAGGATCAAATATGACACCAAGGTTGCGGACAGTGTGGTTCGGCCTCAGACAGATGTTAGGGAGAGGGATAGAGTCAGTGGCTAGGGAACAGAGTTTGTGGGGACCGAAAACAATGGCCCAGAAATTCGGGTTGGAGGCTTCCCGCGGGTGCAAGCCCCCGACCTGCACTTAGCTTGCGCGCCGGCCGTTGAGCTGTGGGCCCCCGTGGAATTCCGATCCTGGGCCTGCTCCAACTGCCAGCGCGCAGTGCTTGCGTATCCCAGGGGCGCAGTTAGTTCGATGCGGCCCCTGGGATCACGTGGGCCATGGGGAGCAGGGAATGCTCCATTCATAAGATTGACAGGAAGAGCTGTCAAAACTTATAAATACTACGGGCCCCAAAACATCACTAAATCTTCAAATAAATTTTTTAAAAACATCACATTTTTTAAATAAACTATAAATTACATGAAATAACTATTTTAAACTAATTTAAATTTTTGAAAAAAATAATTTTATTTTCTAACGGGACTAAAAATAAACTTACCTTGCTTTAAAGTATTTAAAAATAATAAACCTGTGGAAAAAATGTTTTAATTTTAATTAATTCACCACTTACCTTGTAAAAAGCAGGCCTTACGCCTGCTTTTTATATGTGTAAATTCTGCAGACTTACATTTTTTTTTTTTTTTTTTAAATACAGGTTTTCCCGGGAGGGTAAGTTCAATGCGCACGCGCAGCCTCTCCCGCGCACGCGTTCGACCTCTGAGCCCCTTCTTTCAGGGGAATGGAAGTACCGGTTTCCCGCGCATGCGCAGTGCATGCAGGAAACCGGCACTTCCATTGGACCTACGGGTGAGTACCCCGTGCGTACTCACCCGTGGAGACCCGAATTTCTGGGCCAATGGCTTTGGTCTTCCCAATATTGGAGAAAATTTTTGCTCTTCCAGAACTGTATGTCGGACGAGCAGTCTGACAATTTAGACACCGTGGAGGGGTCGAGGGAAGAGGTAGAGCTGGGTGTCATCAGCGTACATGTGGAAACTGACACTGTGTTTTGGGATGATGTCACCAAGGGTCAACATGCAGATGAGAAACAGGAGGGGGCCAAGGATAGATCCTTGGGGGACACCAGAGGTAATGATGTGGACACGGGAAGAGAAGCCGTTGCAGGTGATTCTCTGGTTACGATTAGATAGATAAGAATGGAACCAGGCAAGTACAGTCCCACCCAGCTGACGACGGTGGAGAGGCATTGGAGAAGGATGGAGTAGTCAACCATGTCAAAGGCTGCAGACAAGTCAGTAAGGACGAGGAGGGATAGTTTATCTTTGCCACAGTCACAAAGGATGTCATTTGTGACTTTGATGAGAGCCATTTCGGTACTGTGGCAAGGGCAGAAACCTGATTCGAGGGATTCAAACATGGAATTGTGGGAAAGATGGGCACGGATTTTGGAGGCGACAACACGTTCAAGGACTTTGGAGTGGAAAGGGAGGTTGGAGATGGGCAGTAGTTTGCAAGGACGGAGGGATCAAGGTTTGTTTTTTTGAGAGGGGTGATGACGGCAGATTTGAGGGAGAGGGGGGGACAGTACCTGAGGAGTGAGAACTGTTAACAATATCAACTAACATGGGAGCCAGAAAAGGAAGTTGGGTGGTCAGCAGTTTGGTGGGAATAGGGTCGAGGCAGCAGGAGGTGGGTCTCAGACAAGCTGAGTGCAGAGAGGTCATGAGGAGAGATCAGAGAAAAACTGGAGAAATATGTGAGTTCAGGGCTAGGGCAGGGGGGAACCTTAGAGGAAGTTTGGCCCAGTGGACTAGGGGAAGGAAGGGAATTCGCAGAGGCAGCTGAACGAATGGTCTCAATCTTGGAGACAAAGAAGTCTATGAGCTCCTCACACTTGTTATCGGAGAATGATTCTGGTATAGTGAGCAATTTGGGCAAACAAGAGCCGGGCCCGATAATGCTTTATGTGGTCCAGCCAGATCTGGCGGTGAATGGCTAAACCAGTTGTCCGCCATATCCGTTCGAGGCTGCGTCCCTTGGACTTAAGGGAGTGAAGATGAGAGCCATACCAGGGGGAACGGCCAGGGTGAGAAAGGGTAATTGTTTTAGTAAGGAGTAGGGCATGAAAGATAATAGTGAGGGTGTGGTTGAGCAGATCGGTAGCTGCAGAAATGTTACGGTGAATGGAGGGCCAGAGGCTGGACAGTTGGGGTTTCATAAGTGCAGTTGTAAGAGAGGTGGGAGAGAGCTTTTTCCTGGGACGGACGCAGGAGGAAGTAGGGTTGGGGGGGCGGGGCGGGGTGGAAGGGGGATGTGGGTGGAGAGCAATACGAGGAGATGGTCAGAGATCTCCTTATCTGCAATTGACACGATGGGAGTAGCGAGGCCACAAGAGATGGCAAGGTCGAGTGGGTGGCCGTGAATATGGGTTGGGGAGTTTACATAGAGGGAGAGATTAAGAGAGAATAGGAGGCTAGTGAATTCAGAGGCGAGAGAGCATGATGAATTGAGATGGAGGTTGAAATCACCGAGGATGAGAAGTCGTTTGGTGCAGAGGCTGAGGGAGGAGAACAGTGAAGATATCTCAGTAATAAAGTTTTTATGGTACTTTTATCTCACAAGCCAGCCCTCACATTCACCCTCATCCTAGTGCAATCATACCAACTAACAACACACAAGGGTAGCCATTTGGGTGTTTTATCCAATATTCATGTAAAGTTTCTGTTAATGTGCTGTCAAACATTGAAACCTTTATTTTCAACACTTTCCGGTCTTGAACAGCTTTGTGTGCACCTTTGGAAGTGGCTTAGTGAATTGCAGTGAATGATGAGACATAATGGTACCCCCCGCAATGGTGATGAGTGTGAAAGGAATGGCATTGCAGGGACGCTTTATGGTGCTGGTGTGGGGTGGTGCCAACCTGGTGCATCATGTGGCAGCCAGGGTATACAGCGTCAAGTGAAGTAAGTCTGGCCATGGTGAGGCCATCCCTGGCCTCCCAGGCAGCAATGTGCTCGGGTGCTGATGCCCTCTGTCCTGTGCAGCATCAGGTGATTGTGGAGAAGGTTGGTGTTGTTGTTGGTGCTGCTGGTATTGGGGCTGATTGTGGTTGGATTCTGAGGACCAAGGTGAGACAGTATAAAGGGCACCCATGTTGATGGAATAGACGGCAGGTGAATTAGAGATGACGGAAGCATTCTGTCAATGGTGAGAGAGTTCGTACAATGAGGTGATACTGGATGGAAAGTGGAAAGCCTGCAGAAACTGTGCTGGAAATGGACTGAGAAACAGCTTGTGGCTGAGGAAAGTGATGATCTGTCAGGTGGGAGCTTTTACTGTACATTTGAAGCAGTCAACTAATCAGCTGGAGCAATGGCCATTCAACTCCCGCCTCAGGTTCACAGACGTGGTCCCCAAGTGTGGATCCAGTGGGCGAGCAGTTAAAGTTAAATGGTAAGGTTAAAAGCATTATTAAGGGTCTGTCAACAACCCAATAATTGGTTTAATTGTGCCTCCTGCCTCTGCGGGTCAGGTCGGATCAGAGATCACACACGTGCCTGTGGGAAAGACATATTGCGGCGGGTTGACAGCGGGGTCCCGACCCGCTGTCAAAAAAATCAAATTTCCCACCCGACCCGCCACCGATCCCGCCCACCCCAGAAAATTGCGGCCAATGGCTTCTGTCTTCCCAATATTTAGTTGGAGAAAATTTCTGCTCATCTAGTATTGGATGTGGAGGGGTCAAGAGAGGTGGTGGTGAGGTGGAGCTGGGTGTCATCAGTGTGTATGTGGAAACTGACACCCTTTTTTTGTTGCCAAGGGGCAGCATGTAGATGAAAAATAGGAGGGGGCCCAGGATAGATCCTTGGGGGATACCAGAGGTGAGGGCAGTCCCATCTAGCTGGACAATGGTGGAGAGGCATTGGATTAGGATGTTGCAGTCAACAATGTCAAAGGCTGCAGTCAGATTGAGGACGAGGAGGGATAGTTTACCTTTGTCACAGTCACATAGATGCTATTTGTGACTTTGATAAGAGCCGTTTCGGTAATGTGGCAGGGGCGGAAACCTGATTGGAAGGATTCAAATATGGAGTTCCGGGAAAGATGGGCATGGATTTCGGAGGCAACAGCACATTCAAGGACTTTGGAGAGGAAAGGGAGGTTGGAGAGGGGGCAGTAGTTTTCTAGGACGGAGGTGTTAAAGGTTGCTTTTTGAGGAGAGGAGTGATGATGGCAGGATTGAAGGAGAGGGGAACAGTACCCGATGAGAGACAACAATGTTCCCTTTAATTTTTATTGTGTACGCAGCCCCTTTAAGGGGTCGCCTGGCCCATTCAAATTTCCACGCATGCGCGGTTTTTCCTATTGTAAAGCCGGCAACCGGCCTGCGCAAGACCTCCAGGCATGGCCACACAGCTTAATGGGAACATTGAGAGAGAACCATTACCAATAGCAGCTAACATGGGAGCCAGGAAGGGAAGTTGGGTGGTCAGCAGTTTAGAGGGATTAGGTTCGAGGAACCTCCCCTTTGACATTGAATGGCAATCCATTGCCAAATCCCCCACCATCTACACCCTGGGGGTCACCATTGACCAGAAACTTAACTGGACCAGCCACATAAATACTGTGGCAACAAGAGCAGGTCAGAGGCTGGGTATTCTGCGGTGAGTGTCGCATCTCCTGATGCCCCAAAGCCTCTCCACCACCTACAAGGCACAAGTCAGGAGTGTGATGGAATACTCTCCACGTGCCTGGATGAGTGCAGCTCCAACAACACTCGAGAAGCTCGACACCATCCAGGACAAAGCAGCCCAGTTGATTGGCACCCCATCCACCACCTTAAATATTCACTCCCTCTACCACCGGCGTACCGTGGCTGCAGTGTGTACCATCAACAAGATGCACTGCAGCAACTTGCCAAGGCTTCTTCGGCAGCACCTCCCAAACCCGCGACCTCTTCCACCTAGAAGGACAAGGGCAGCAGGCGCATTGGAACACCACCACCTCCAAGTTCCCCTCCAAATCACACACCATCCTGACTTGGAAATATATTGCCGTTCCTTCATCGCTGATTCAAAATCCTGGAACTCCCTCCCTAACAGCACTGTGGGAGTACCTTCACCACATGGACTGCAGCGGTTTAAGGTGGCGGCTCACCACCACCTTCTCGAGGGCAATTAGGGATGGGCAATAAATGCTGGCCTTGCCACCAACGCCCACATCCAGTGAATGAATAAATAAGTCTTGTTGTCGACTTGCATTGCTGGAACGCTGAGCACGACTGCATAGCTACCTTGTCTATGCCAGGGAGCCCACTCATTCAAGTTAAGGCACACCGTGCAGCCATTGTATCTCCTCTGGAAACAACCCAGTCAGTCACTTTATGATATTTCTTCTCTTGCATCCCAGCGATTTGTGTGTTTCTTTCATCTGTGACATTGAATCACAGTTTGTGGTGCAGGATCTTGTCTGACTTCATCAAGTCCAAGTGCCTTTCCAGCGATGTACTGTGCAGTGAAGCTGATCGGCTCATTTTGAAGAGTGCCTCTCAGCAGAATCTGGTTTCAGGAGCTGTAGCATAATCTGCAGAGTTTCTTCTGTTGCACATTGCTATTTCATAATTGCTGTTTCAAAAGCCGCTTCAGGTTGAGGAATGAGAAACTTGACGTTGGCTTTCCAAAGGTAGATGCAAGAGATTTTTTTGTCCTTTTTATAACCTTACATGAACACACACATAGCTGTGGAAATCTTGTTACTCACTGTGCCATCTTGTCCATTCCAGTTATATTTTTCTTTAGAAGATAACAAATGACACGAGTAATTGATGGCTTTTCTGTTTCAACCATGTCAATCTGAGTCAGGATTGCTCCAAGACCAACAGGACTCATGCCTATCCTGAGATCTTCCCTGTATGAAAGTACAATGCAGTGGCAAGAGTTAGTAAATCTTTCAATTGTTGTGATGCTTTGCCATGTTTGTCTTTCAACAGGATTGTTGCATCTTTCACTAATACTCTTAGAGTTCTGCCATGATAGTGGTCATCTCATTGTTGGTGGAGGTGGCATCTGAATTGTTTCCAATGTTAAGTGTCAGCTTGGCTCAATTGATAACACCTTGCCTCTGAATGACAAGATTGTGAGTTTAAGCCCCACCCCATGACTTGAGCATATGATCTAGGCCAGGGGTGGGCAATTATTTGTGCTGGAGAGCCACTTCACAAATTTTGGTGAGCTGTTGAGGGCAGTACACCAATGTTCCCCCTAAGGTGCACAGTTGCGCACCAATCGTGAGGTTCTGCACAGGTCGCTCAGCAGCTCCTGCCGCTGAAAGAGATACCGGGCATACGGGGCAGCTGCGCAGCAAATTTAAAGGGACAGCGCACAAAAAGAGGGAACATTGCTGCACACATAAAAGGAATTGTGTTAACAGCTGCCATTAAAATTTGTTGTGGCATTTAGAAACATAGAAGATAGGAGCAGGAGTAGGCCATTCAGCCCCTCGAGCCTGATCCGCCATTCAATGAGATCATGGCTGATCATCCAAATTCAGTACCCTGTTCCTGCCTTCTCCCCATATCCCTTGATCCCTTTAGCCTTAAGAAATATATCCAACTCCTTCTTGAATATATTTAATGAATTGGCCTCTACTGCCTTCTTTGGCAGAGAATTCCACAGGTTCACCACTCTCTGGGTGAAGAAACTCCTCATCTCGGTCCTAAATGGCTTACCCCTTATCTTTAGACTGTGACCCCTGGTTCTGGACTCCCCGCCCATCGGGAACATCCTTCCAGCATCTAGTCTGTCTAGTCCTGTTAGTATTTTATATGTTTCGATGAGTTCCCACTCATTCTTCTAAACTCCAGCGAGTACAAGCCCAATCGACCCAATCTCTCCTCATACGTCATTCCTGCCATCCCAGGTATCAGCCTGGTGAATCTTCGCTGCACTCCTTCCATGGCAAGAACATCCTTCCTCAGATAAGGATAAAGAACCCTTCATGTTGTTTCCACACTCAATAAAAATAACACTTATTAACATGCTAACGAACATGATACAGGTTTACGAGTCACATTGAAAAATACACGGTCTGTTTATTCCAAATGGTCTAAATTAATTCTTATACTGTAGTGGAAAATGAGAGATCGATTCTGCTTCCACTGGCAGTTATAAACAAGGTATAAGGCACAATCAAGGATAAAATCATTTATGCAACCTTTAAAAATTGCACATGAAAATGCTACTTTGATGCTTTTGAAACCTCGCTAAGAAATAAGGTGACCCAGTAAATGATTTATACTGCAATTGCGTCCCAGATCAGCCATCAAATTGGACTTGTTCATTGTTAACGTGCTATCACTCCTGAGAAAATCCAAGATGCCTGTAGAATTTGCGGACTTTCACTTGAGAATGGGCACAAGTAACGCACCATTAGAATACACATTTCTTCCCCGAGTGCTATTTATTGCTGGGACTATCTACCCGCAGGCCGTATTTTGTCCACCGCTGATCTAGACTGACAGTCTAGTGCGTTACTGAGCTGACAGTCTAGTGCGTTACTGAGGGAGTGTTGCATTGTCAGCGATGCTTCAGATGAGATGTTAAACTGTATGTTCTGCATATTCAGGTGAATGAAAATAATCCCATGGCACTATTTGAAAAGCAGAGAATTATCCTAGTGTCCTGGCCAACATTCCTTGCTCAATCAGCTCCATCAAAAATAATGTCATCGTTCATTTCATTTGCTCTTTGTGGGAACCTGCTGTGTGCAAATTGGTCGCTCCATTTACCCATGGAACAACTGTGCCTCCACTTCAAAAAGTAATTCATTGGATGTAAACTACTTTGACCCTCCTAAAGATATGAAAAGGTGTTACATAAATGCAAATTCTTTCTTTGAGTCAGGTAATATTCTCAAATACCTCAACCACAATATCCAAAAGAATGTTTTTACTTAGAATGAGATGGAAACTACAACATTGAAACAGGCTGTTTGGTCCAAATAGTCTATGTTGGCGTTTATCCTCCAGACAATCAGCAGTCCCAATTCCATGTGGCCATATCCATTTCTAGACTGAGTGGGAATATCGTAATTCTGGGCTGGTTTCCCTGATCTAAATTGGAGAACATGCTTAACTCTTGAAATATTTTCATGTCATGTCATTTGCTCTTGTTTGATTGCAATATGTGTATCCACACATAATCAGTCATCATCAGGATTTCTCAGTTTGGTATGGTCACTGTTGGCAATACTTTAAGTGATAAGATCACTTGAATTTCCAATTATCATTTTTTATCAACACGTTTAGGTTCTTAATTTTCATTTGAAGTGGGAATGAAGATGTTGTATGTCGGTGTGAGACAATCTGCATGAGTTCATCTTAGTGAAATTGCATTTGTGCACCCTTTGTCTTATTCCTTTGGAGACATTTGAAAATTTGTCATCAGAGCTTCACTTTATTTAGTCCGCCATTGTACTCAGCAACTTCAACTCAGGCTATCTGTACACTTAAAAAAAATTAAGTATTTCCCTTCATATGCATGCTATTAGTTGTTACCCTTTTTTCTGTCATTATTGATGGTGGGTGTCCCTGAACCATATGGAAATAGGTTCATTGACCTCTGTAGCCTTAAAACTGGTATTACGCAGTCTCCTTAAAGCTGCAGTCATTGTTTTTGTGGGCTCCCAGAATCAGCCACTCTCGTGCAAACTCTATTGTCCAGGCAAGAGTTAAACTGGACAAAATGTATCTTATTAACAAAGCACATTAGCACATGTAGAAGATTTTTCAGATTGTCTAGACAGGATCATCACTTTGTCTTGACAAATGTACTTTGTACTTGCTTACCAGGTCCCAGCTTTGCTTCACACTCCAAGACAATGAACACCCAATGTAGCAGATAAAACAGGGCTCCATGATTAGTCAATTATAAATGAATTTCACTGTCAGCCATAACTCAGTGGTAGCATTCTCGTCTGAATCAGAAAGTTGTGGTTCAAGCTCCACTCCAGAGATTTGAGCACATAATCTAGGCTGACACTTCAGTGCAGTACCGAGGACGTGCTGCACTGTTGGAGCTGCCGTCTTTCGGATAAGACGTTAAAGCGAGGCAACGTCTTCCCTCTCAGGTGGATACAAAAGAACCCTCGGCATTATTCGAAGAGGAGCAGGGAAGTACTCCCGGTGTCCTGGCCAATATTTATCCCTCAACCAACACCCAAAAACAGATGATCTGATCATTTATTTCATTGCTGTCTGTGGGACCTCGCTTTCTGCAAATTGGCTGCCACGTTTCTTTATTACAAAAGTGGCTGCAATTCAAAAGTACTTCATTGGCTGTAAAAAGTAACACCAACAATTTGGATTTATATAGTTCCTTTAATGTAGTAAAATGTTCCAAGGCACTTCACAGGAGTGATTATCAAACAAATTTGATATTGAGCTACATAGAGATATTCGTACAGCTGACCAAAACCTTGGTCAAAGAGGTAGGTTTTAAAGAGCATCTTAAAGGAGGAGAGAGGTAGCTGTTTAGGGAGGGAATTCCAGAGCTTTGGGCCGAAGCAACTGAAGGCACGGCCACCAATGGTTTTGCGAAGAACATCGAAGATGCGCAAGAGACCAGAGATAGGGAGGGGTGAGGCCATGGAGGGATTTGAAACCAAGGATGGGAATTTTAAAATCGAGACGTTGCCGGACCGGGAGCCAATGTAGATCAGGGAGCACAGGGTGATGGGCGAACGGGACTTTGTGCAAGTTAGGTTACGGGCAGCAGAATTTTGGTTAAGCTCAAATTTACGGAGGATGCAAGGTGAGATGCTGGCCAGGAGAGCTTTCAAACAGTCGTGTCTAGTGATAACAAAAGCATGGATGAGTGTTTCAGCAGCAGATGAGCTGAGGCAGGGGTGGAGACGGGCGATGTTATGGAGGTGGAAGTAGGTGGTCTTGGTGGTGGGGAGAATATGGGGTCGGAAGCACAGCTCAAGGTCAGATAGGACATCAAGGTTGTGAACAGTCTGGTTCAGCCACAGACAGTGGCCATGGAGAGGTATGGAGTCGGTAGCTAGGGAATGGAGTTTGTGGCAGAGACCGAAGACAATGGCTTCAGTTTTCCCAGTATTTAAGCACTTTAGGCATCTTGAGGTTGTGAAAGGTGCTATATAAATGCAAGTTCTTTCCTTTAGTTTCACTAATCTCCAGCACAATTCTCACATCCTTACCTGACACAGCTTCATCTTTTCTCTAATTTTCCTTTTACATGAAGCAGATATCTCTCCTCATCTGAACAATTATTGACTGCATCCTGTGGAAAATGTCTCTATTTTGCCGAGTTTTGTCCTTTTACTCACCTTCTTGCTTCTGCTTTATCTCAGGTTCTTTATCATAAAACGAATTTCAGATTCTTTTGTCAATAGAGAAATACCAATGGGCAGAAAACGTTAGTGGGAGTTGTGTACAGACCCCCAAACAGTAATGCTGAGGTTGGGGATGGCATTAAACGGGAAATTAGAGACGCGTGCAATAAGAGCACAGCAGTTATCATGGGTGACTTTAATCTGCATATAGATTGGGCTAACCAAATTAGTAACAATACTGTGGAGGAGGAATTCCTGGAGTGTATGGTTTCCTGGACCAATATGTCGCACCAACTAGAGATCAGGCCATCTTAGACTGGGTATTATGTAATGAGAAAGGATTAATTAGCAACCTTGTTGTGCGAGGCCCCTTGGGGCGGAGCGATCATAATATGATAACATTCTTCATTAAGATGGAGAGTGAAGTATTTGACTCAGACTAGGGTCCTGAATTTAAATAAAGGAAACTACGATGGTATGAGGCGCGAGTTGGCTAGGATGGATTGGGGAATGTTACTTAAAGGGTTGACGGTGGACAGGCAATGGCAAACATTTAAAGATCGCATGGATGAATTACAGAATTTGTTCATCCCTGATTGGCATAAAAATAAAACAAAAAAGGTGACTCAACCGTGGCTAACAAGGGAAATTAGGGATAGCATAAAATCCAAGGAGGGGACATATAATTTGGCCAGAAAAAGCAGCAAACCTGAGGATTGGGAGCAGTTTAGGATTCAGCAAAGGAGGACAAAGGGCTTAATTAAGAGGGGGAAAATAGAGTATGAGAGTAAGCTTGCAGGGAACATAAAAACTGACTGTAAAAGCTTCTATAGATATATGAAGAGAAAAAGGGCCTGATAATCTATATCCTAGGGTACTTAAGGAAGTGGCCCTAGAAATAGTAGATGCATTGCTGGTCATCTTCCAAAATTCTATAGACTCTGGAACAGTTCCCATGGATTGGAGGGTAGCTAATGTAACCCCACTATTCAAAAAAGGTGGTAGAGAGAAAACAGGGAATTATAGACCGGTAAGCCTGACATCGGTAGTGGGGAAAATGCTAGAGTCTATTATAAAAGATGTAATAGCAGAGCACTTGAAAAACAGTGACAGGATTGGACAAAGTCAACATGGATTTACAAAAGGTAAATCATGCTCGACTAATCTACTGGAATTTTTTGAGGATGTAACTGGTAGAATAGATAAGGGAGAACCAGTGGATGTGGTGTATTTGGACTTTCAGAAGGCTTTCGATAAGGTCCCGCATAAGAGATTAGCATGTAAAGTTAAAGCACATGGGATTGGGGGTAAGGTACTGACTTGGATAGAGAACTGGTTGGCAGACAGGAAGCAAAGAGTTGGAATAAACGGGTCTTTTTCCAAGTGGCAGGTAGTGACTAGTGGGGTACCGCAGGGATCGGTGCTAGGACCCCAGCTATTCACAATATATATTAATGATCTAGACGAGGGAACTAGATGCAATATCTCCACGTTTGCAGATGACACAAAGCTGGGTGGGCGTGTGTGCTGTGAGGAGGATGCCGAGAAACTCCAGTATGATTTGGACAGATTGAGTGATTGGGCAGATGCATGGCAGATCCAGTATAATGTGGTAAATGCGAGGTTATCCACTTTGGTGGCAAAAACAGGAAGACAGATTATTATCTGAACGGCAATAGATTGGGAGAAGGGGAAGTGCAACGAGACCTGGGTGTCCTTGTGCACCAGTCGCTGAAGATAAGCATGCAGGTGCAACAGGCGGTTAAGAAGGCAAATGGTATGTTGGCCTTCATAGCGAGAGGATTCGAGTACAGGAGCAAGGATGTCTTGCTGCAGTTGTACAGGGCCTTGATGAGACCACACCTTGTGTGCAGTTTTGGTTGTCTTATCTGAGGAAGGATGTTCTTGCCATGGAGGGAGTGCAGCGAAGATTCACCAGACTGATACCTGGGATGGCAGGAATGACATATGAGGAGAGATTGGGTTGATTGGGCTTATATTCGCTGGAGTTTAGAAGAATGAGAGGGGATCTCAGTGAAACTTATAAAATTCTAACAGGACTAGACAGACTAGATGCAGGAAGGATGTTCCCGATGGCGGGGTGTCCAGAACCAGGGGTCACAGTCTAAACATAAGGAGTAAGCCATTTAGGACAGAGATGAGGAGGAATTTCTTCACCCAGAGAGTGGTGAACCTGTGGAATTCTCTACCACAGAAGGTAGTTGAGGCCAATTCATTAAATATATTCAAGAAGGAGTTAGATATATTTCTTAAGGCTAAAGGGATCAAGGGATATGGGGAGAAAGCAGGGACAGGGTACTGAATTTGGATGATCAGCCATGATCTCATTAAATGGCGGAGCAGGCTCAAGGGGCCGAATGGCCTACTCCTGCTCCTATCTTCTATGTTTCTATGTTTCAATCCAGCCTTATCACCCCCCCAGTGTTGGGCACAGAACTGTGTTGTGAGTACACCCGAGGAGAAATCACTCCTTTTACAAGATCACCACCTTTTTATTGATCCCTTTAGCAATACTTATTCTGGCTTGTTGACCTCGTGGCCAGGACATAAACTAATGATTGACAGCATTATGCCCAGGACTAATTTGCATCTACTGGGTACATATGCAATACATCATATAGTCTGAAGCGTCAGCTGCTGGGGCAAGTTTAATCTACGGCAGACTGTATCTGCTGCAGCAGCACATAAATGCAAAGAAAGAACTTACATTTCTATAGTGCCTTTCGCAACCTTAGCATGTCCCAAAGTGCTTTACAGCCAATTAAGTACTTTTTGAAATGTAGTCACTGTTGTAATGTAGAAAACATGGCAGTCAATTTGCACACAGCAAGATCCCACAAACAGCAATGTAATAATGAGCAGATACTCTATGTTTAATAACAACAGAAAACGCTGGAAAAACTCAGCAGGCCAGGCAGCATCCGTGAAGAGAGAAACAGAGTTACCGTTTCAGGTCGAAGACCTTTCGTCAGAACTGGAAAAAAGTAGGAAATGGAAAGCTGGGAAAAGGGGGAGGGGATGAAAGAACAAAAGGGAAGGTCAGTGATGATAGAAAGGAGAGATTAAGAGACATTGAGAGACATTAAGAGATATTCAAGACAAGAGGAGGTGGTAATGGGACAGTGTTAGTTGAGTGATAAATATTGGCCAGGAATAAAAACTTGAAAGACTACTCTGCAGTTTCTACTAAAATTGGAATAGAAATAAGACACATGCAGTAACAAGCTCATTGGTGCCCAAGAGGCAGTCACATTGCATAATGTAAAGACTCGTCCAGGACAGTTTCCATGGTGACGACAGTCGTTTCAATTAATCCTTTTTATGGAATTTTGTCTGCAGCTTTTTTGCTTTCAGCCCGACAACAACTGCGATATTTGCTTTTCATTAGCTGCTTCTATATTTGTTTTGGCGAGTTGCCAGGACCACCAGCTCTTGGAGCATGGCTCTCATGCAGTCAGCAGCAGCACTGGAGTGGACTTGCTGGATTTGTTGTGGCTGGCTGCCAGGAAGACTTAATTTTTTTTTTAAAAACACCTTCCCGGCCTGTGATGAGTTTGCCTTGGGACCGCCGGCAGCTGCTGGGGATTTGGGTCGTCAGGTGGGCTGTCAGTGCTGGTGCTCCTCTGGCATCAGTATAGAAGCAGCTTAGGTGTTTATATCTTTCCCATGCCTTTTCACCACTCCACTTCCAACTATTTTCACACCCCCTTTGTTCTTTTAATGCCTTTCCCATTGCCTTACTGAGATGATCATTGCACATCATCAGTCTCTTCTAGCCTTTTTTCAGTTTTATGACAAACCTGTTTGCAGACCAGTAAACTCATTGGGCACTTCTGGTGAGTTATTAAAAACAAAAAGTGGTGATTCCAGGAAATACTCAACAGGTCAGGCATCAACTGTGGAGAAACAGCTCATTAAACAGCTGCTTACTACCACAGAGTTTCTCATTGACCCATTGGCCCATCTTGGGGTGGGGTGGGGGTTAGTATAGATTTTTATCTCTCATGGCCACATACTGTTGACTTTGTGCAATAGCACCCAGCATATAGTTCGAAATCCCTTTGACAATATCCAACATATATCTCTCAACTACAGGTTCAGCATGTTTGTAGTCGAATGGAATGGCTGCACCCAACATCATTTATCTATTTTGCTATTGTATTAGTGTTTAGTTCACTGCCACCTCTCTTCTAGGATTGCCCATCTTGAAGTTCTGCTCTTCTCTTCGATGGGATTTCCGTTTGTATCTCTTAATCCCTCCTGCTTTTTATCCCATCACTGACCTTCCATTTTGTTCTTTCATCCCCTCCCCCTTTTCCCAGCCCCTTAACTTGCTTTCCATTTCCTGCTTTTTTCCAGTTCGGACAAAAGGTCTTCGACCTGAAATGTTAATCTGTTTCTCTCTCCACAGATGTTGCCTGGCCTGCTGAGTTTTTCCAGCGTTTTCTGTTGTTATTTCGGATTTCCAGCATCCGCAGTATTTTGCTATTGTATCATTTATCTAGCGCCTTGAATGTAGGAAAAGGTCCCAAGGCACTTACTGTTACAGGGAAACATACCGACCTGTTCCAAACACTTTGAATGATCTGGTTTTTCCATCCAAGAACAATGGCAGAAAACATTCCAATTTGGCACAGCAGTCCATCATGCACAATTCCTACAGAAACTGCTTGCAGGAAGCAAATTAACCCTATGTATGCTGGGACTAGGAAGGTAGAATATAATGGCCCTGAAATTAGGATCGGGGGCTTGCTGCCCATGCAAGCCCCCGATCTGCACTCACCCTGCGCGCTGACATCTGAAGCCCGGGCCTGCTTGCATTTCCTGTCACTGGCCCGGTTCAGCTGTCAGCGCGCTGTGCTTACCTGATCCAGCGGCGTAGTTAGTGCGATGTGCCGGCTGGGATCAGGTGAGCACTGTACAACCAATCAGGGAAGGGGAAGGTTCATTCATGAGTTTGAGAGTAAGAACTGTCAAACTCATGAAAACTACGGGGGCCCAAAACACTATTTAAACTTTAAATAAAAATTTAAAAAACATCCCAATCATTAAATTAAGTATAAATAAGTTTAAAAAAATAATTTAAACAATTTTTTTTGGAACATTTTTTTAAATAAAAAGGGTCTAAAACTAAACTTACCTTATTGTAGATTCTTTAAAATAATAAACCTGTGGGGAAAAAAATTCTAAATTGCACTAAAACACCACTTACCTGTAAAAATAAATACTTACGTGTGCTTTTTACAAGCGTAAAGACCGGAGGCCTTTACACATGCGCAAATCCCCCAAAACAGAGGAAATCCAAGACGCACGTGCTGCCCCCTACAGCGCACGCGCTAGCCTCTTCAACTCTTGGGTTAGAGGAGAGGAAATGCCGGTTTTCAGCGCATGCGCTGTGCATGCTGAAAACCGGCATTTCCTCCGGCCAGATGCGCGAGTACCCCTTCCGTACTCACGCGTTTGGGGAGGAATTACTGGCCCAATGAATATTCTATCATTGATAAAAATGCCTCATTTTTGCAACCAGCCTCCACAAGTGATTATTTAACCTACTGCACAACTGGCAGTAAACTCTTTCAGTTGTGGGCTTCTATGCACATTGGGGTCAATTTTCCACTAGTTACATCAGTGCAATCTCGGCGAAATCAAATGAATAAGCACAAAAGATCATGGAATTTAAAATGTGAGTTACATACAAAAGCACTTACACTGGTTCAAAAATCACTGCCCAAAACAGGCTCACAAAATGCTCACATGCGAGTTTCCGCCGATTGTCTTTGTTTGGTAGGGGCCGTCAAATTGCACTCATTTTTTTCGGTGCACAGGTAGCAATACTGCTCCGGAGATTGGTCGCTGGTCAATGCAGAGATTGCTAAATCAATTTGCATACTGCTCAAATTGAAATCACTCACTACTCTTAAAACTGATGCATTAATAAATTAAAATTAATTTAAATCAATCAGATCAATGTTCTTAAAACTATAAAGGCAGGGCACATGGCAGTATAAAGTTTGCAGAGAGAGAAAAGTGTCCTTACCATTGATCTTCACCCGCACTCGCAAGGAAAAAAAATTCAGTGGCTTTTATCGGACCTCCCATATCAGCTAGTCGAGGCCCGATTGGCTCTGTTCCTAGACACTAATTGATTACACTCATTAACGCCACCCTGTTGTGCTGATTCATAGGAAATTTTACATTTGGAATTATGCAAATAAGTTTGGGTGGAACTGTGAAGCGTAACTTCAAATCGGAAAGATGGCACAATCTGATGCACAATTACCTGATTACACCCAAAGCGGAAACTCAACCGACCCCTTGATGTTCCTCACTCCAGGCTTAGGAGCAGGGTTGGTAGCAGCTCCACTATTACTTTCATATTGTGATAGTTTGCCTCATAATTCAGATGATAAACAGGCTACCCTATTTCATAAGCTATCGGTTTTGAGCTGAACCTGCAACATACCTTAATAAAGGAACAAAATATATATTGTCAATAATTGAAAAAAACATGTTACAGTTGAAAAATTCTAGTTACATTTTTTAATGTATCAAAAACTATTAGATCAGATTATATTTGTCAGCCGTGATGCAATCTGTGTCTTGGACATTAAATAAATGTTTGATACTAAACTTTATTTATCAGTAAAGTACTGAGTAGAAGTGAGGAACTGTTATACAAAGATTACTGGAAAAAAGGAGAGACAACAAGCACAGGCATATCTTTTCAGCAATAATCCTATATATTTGAATTTTAAGGTATGCTTGGATCAGACATGTTTCTATTTAGAATGGAAAGCTTTTGTGTTAGGGACATTTTAACAGTGCCCATATTAAAAAATATTATGTGTCCCTACCTTGTACAGTTGTGTAAGAAGCGAAATGAAAGATTCCATTTCTGCAGGGAGAGCTTTTTGATAAGACACCAACACTGTGTAATAGGACATTTGGTTTCTTTCTCCCCTTCAGATAATGTTGATACCTTGCTGGAGAACGGTTCCACAGTCCACAGGTGCCCGATACCTTGCTGGAGTACGGTTCCACAGTCCACAGGTGCCCGATACCTTGCTGGAGTACGGTTCCACAGTCCACAGGTGCCCGATACCTTGCTGGAGAACGGTTCCACAGTCCACAGGTGCCCGATACCTTGCTGGAGTACGGTTCCACAGTCCACAGGTGCCCGATACCTTGCTGGAGAACGGGTCCACAGGTGCCAGATACCTTGCTGGAGTACGGTTCCACAGTCCACAGGTGCCCGATACCTTGCTGGAGAACGGTTCCACAGTCCACAGGTGCCCGATACCTTGCTGGAGTACGGTTCCACAGTCCACAGGTGCCCGATACCTTGCTGGAGAACGGGTCCACAGGTGCCAGATACCTTGCTGGAGTACGGTTCCACAGTCCACAGGTGCCCGATACCTTGCTGGAGAACGGTTCCACAGTCCACAGGTGCCCGATACCTTGCTGGAGTACGGTTCCACAGTCCACAGGTGCCCGATACCTTGCTGGAGTACGGGTCCACAGTCCACAGGTGCCCGATACCTTGCTGGAGTACGGTTCCACAGTCCCCAGGTGCCCGATACCTTGCTGGAGTACGGTTCCACAGTCCACAGGTGCCCGATACCTTGCTGGAGTACGGTTCCACAGTCCACAGGTGCCCGATACCTTGCTGGAGTACGGTTCCACAGTCCACAGGTGCCCGATACCTTGCTGGAGTACGGTTCCACAGTCCCCAGGTGCCCGATACCTTGCTGGAGTACGGTTCCACAGTCCACAGGTGCCCGATACCTTGCTGGAGTACGGTTCCACAGTCCACAGGTGCCCGATACCTTGCTGGAGTACGGTTCCACAGTCCACAGGTGCCCGATACCTTGCTGGAGTACGGTTCCACAGTCCACAGGTGCCCGATACCTTGCTGGAGTACGGTTCCACAGTCCACAGGTGCCCGATACCTTGCTGGAGTACGGTTCCACAGTCCACAGGTGCCCGATACCTTGCTGGAGTACGGTTCCACAGTCCACAGGTGCCCGATACCTTGCTGGAGTACGGTTCCACAGTCCACAGATGCCCGATACCTTGCTAGAGTACGGTTCCACAGTCCACAGGTGCCTGTCCCAAGTGAAAATTTCTAACATGTCTGCAAGCCATTCAGCCATGAAGGGATTGGAATGGTGACCAAGCCTGTCCTCATCCAATAAACACGCACACCCTTTTCCAGCAGGGGCCACTGGGTAGCATTCAGGAGTGGGAACTCTGGCTAATATTTCTCTTTCCTTGCCGAGAGGCAGTGAAGCCAAATACTACTCCAACTGAGATGAGCTAACTCATTCACAACTGGGAATCACATCCAGGACCTTCTGGTCTGTATGGGAGTGTTTCATCCACTGGACTCCTTACATAATAGTGGACATGATAGATTTGGATACAGTTGTGTGATGGGTAACCATAGTTTCCTGGAAGTTGCTTGATTGCCTCTGCAGTGAGGGAGGAACTTCTCACTATTTTCCTGAGACTGGTCACAGATTTTTCTTTTCTGTTCTGTTGCCTCCCACAGGAGTTAGCATTATCAGCAGTTGGAGAGGGCAGTGCAGGCAGTTACACTGTCTTTTGTCTCAATTCAATTTTTTTCCAATTCAAATGCTTTATTGGCATGAAAGTTTACAGGGAACCATATTGCCAAAGCTTACATAACAAAAAGTACAGTTTTCCAACATTCTGTAGGTGTCAAACAATTCTGACCTTCGTTGGTTACATACAATATTACTTTAAACAATATTAATTTAAACAGTCTTTGTACATCCGTGGGTACATTCAGTATTAATTTTAAACAGTCCTCAGGTTGTGACATGTTGTTACATATTTGGTACCAAGGTATGGTCTGTCTCCTTCTCCCAGGACTAATCTTAATTTTGACAGGTCATCCAATTCCTTGAAATCTGGGGTTGTTTGGCTGAGCTTGTCAAATAATATGTTTCTTTCACATGCAGGCTCTTACTACAACAATGTGAATTACCTCTTGCATTTCTTTTCCATTCAGGGCTTCAGAAGGCAGAACAGTGGAGGTTCCATACAGAGGGGATGTGGAGAGCACAGTCCTCGACATTTTAGGGGGGTTACGCTCTACCTGCACCTACGTGGGAGCTGCTAAACTGAAGGAACTGAGCCGGAGGACAACATTCATCCGAGTAACACAACAGTTTAACCAAATGTTTTCTTAGCCTGGGCTCTCGTGGCGCAAGAAACGAAAGAGTTTCATTTACACTGTGGTGTCTCATTCAAAAGCTTGAGTGTACTTCAATATAATTTCCACTTTTGCATAGTGCAATAATGTTTTGCTTTTTGGTTTGAAGCTTTAAAAAATTAGACCCATTGTCTCCAGGATCTTATCAACCTATAGCTAGATTTGCACTGCTATCTTCCACTGTCTGTACAGTCAAAAATATTCTAAAGCTATGAAGCAGTTCTTTACTGAAGATGACTTCTTGAGATTAAAATCAATAATTGCTTCAACCAAATTATTTTCAGCTGTTAAAAATACAGGGCACTATTGCCTAGTATACAACGAATTTCTCAGAATTCTGTATACACTGCTCAGGAGTATACAATTATGAATGTTGTGAAACAATGTAATTTATTTGAAGAATTATTTTTAATTATACAAGACTGCTTAAAAAGCTGTGTATATTGTCTGAGGATATGGAATGAAAAATTACATACTTAAAACTAATGGTTCATTTTAATAGCGTGTAGCTCTCACATACAATAGTGATATTACAGGAGTGTGAAGTGGAATAGACCATAATAATAAAAGATATTCACATCTGCTGGAGCTCTCCAGGAAACACAATGTGCCAAATTTAATATTCTTTTCTGAACTGATACTGTGTTTCTTTTTGTACTTAAGGATACATCAAATTGCTTAATTTTGTTTTAAAAGACTTTCTGATGCAGTAAATTCTGAAAGTAGAAATAAACTGTGTAGTTCACTTCAATTCCTGTTACTGGCACTTTGGTAGTATAATAATCAGTGAACTCGCGAGTCAGCCATTCCTTCACTGAAATCGGACAAGTATAGCTGCTCAACTTACATGCAGGGAACAAAAAACTGGTTATCCAAATGCTATCCATTTATAATCCTCAAAACCTTTTTGCTTTAATCTGGATTAAGCAGCTAAGCTTTGAAATGTACATCTTGTACAGCAACTACTTAATAAGATTTGATTATATTTAGCGTCACAAGCAAATCACCTCACATAACAGTGAAGACATTCAGAAGAAAATTCCACGGTGCTGATCAGATCATACAACTTGTAGAAATAGTTTACAGTTCTTCAATTATTTACATACTTGAATTTATTTCCAAAGCAGCTTTGATTTTCCAATATAGAGCGAATAAGTCAGAACATGTCACATTGAAAGAGACAGCAGCCTAATCCAGATATTAGCCTAAAGCACCAAAGGAAGAGAGAAATGTATAGGACCAGAAAAGATCACTGCTTTCCATCTAGCTAGTCCCAGTATCTGGGAAATATCATATCCCATGATAGTTCTCATACCCCTCCATTAAATTTTGCACCAGGTACTTGGCTGAATCTCTTGTGAATTTGCTGGTACAATCAGTCTCCACTGCTTTCCTTGGCAGTCATTCCCTACATTCATCACCCTCTGCATAAAGTAGTTAAATCTAAACAGTCTTTTCACCTACCTTCAACTAAGTTTGAGACTATGCTCTCCCATTGTAGAATCTGTGACTGTTAAACACACTGATACTTAAGTATGATCAATCCTGAACCTGCTCTTCTGTGTAAACACACTCAGCTTCTGCAGCCTCTTCTCATAATTTGGGTGCCCAAATTGGCTGCTGCGTTTCCTACATTACAAGTGAGTACACTTAAAAAGTACTTAATTGGCTGTAAAACTTTGGGATGTCCTGAGGTCATGAAAGGTGCTATATAAATGTAAGTCTCCTTTTTGCCGAGATCACTCTAGAATCAGAATACTGCCCTTTAGAACGCTAAGTTCCCCATTCAATTACTCCACAAAGCAAACCTACATTGGCCTGTATTTTCCGACCCCCACGGGTGGGTACGAGCTGTGTACACACCCATAGGGGCCTCGCAAGTGTCGGTTTCAGGCATGTCAAGAATTCTCTTGACAGATCATCCGCCTGCCCGGGAGAAGGGCCTCCGCGGGGGGAGAGTTCTGCTTTCTGCACAACCTCCGCCTGCTGAAAACCTTTAAAAATCGTATGTCTGGTAAAAGCAAGCATAAGGCCTGCTTTTACCAGTATAAGAGTTTAAAAAAATATATATTTTTCACTCGCTTATAATTTAAAAATACTTTAAAAAAAGGTAAGTTTATTTTTAGCCCTGTAAAAAACTTCATTATTTTTTTCAAAAAATATTTTTGTTTAAAATATTTAATTTAATGTAATTTTAACTGATTTTAAATACATGATTTTAAAAAAATGTATTTAATGTTTGTGTTTTTTGAGCGATCTCCATTCATACTTTTGACAGGTCTACGCGGAGAGTCCTGTCAAAAGTGTGAAGGGGGGTTCCCTTCTTTGATTGGTTCCCCATGGCCCACGTGATCCCAGGGACGCTTGCGAACTGCCTGCGCCCCTCGGATAACTGGGCATCTGCGCACGCGCGCACCAGGAGAGGCCCGAGATTGGAAGTCTCGGGACCTATGGAGCCAGCAGGTAAGTGCATAGATTTTTTCCAGATCAGAGCCATCCGCCCGTAGGAAGCCTCTGATCGGAAAATCCGAGCCATTATCTTTTTCTTGATTTTTTTTCTCCCATGTGAACTCCCAAACTGAAACATCTACAGGCAGCAGCTGCGTGCCATATCATGACTTTGTTTTTTGGTGAAACAATTGGGGAAATAGTAAGTTGTAGAACACTGATGACATCGAACACATCACTTGAATGTCACGGGATTTCCAGACAGATAGAACCACTGCAGGAAACACTAGGACAATGTTACTTAATGTATGGATTTTATTTAGTATGATGTATCTGAAAGCAAACCATCATTGCTCAACCCCCTCTCTTATCTAGTTTTCGACTTGGCAAAAGGTGGCAACTTTCAGGTCTACAAAATACTCATCTCCGCAAGTTCCAGGTGCCTCTGTTCCTGGCCCACCCTCCGTTCTACTGTAGTGTTATATTTCCAACACAACAGCTTTTCTATGGTGGAGACCACACTGAAAATGTGGAATATACCACTGTCAGCAATGTCTTAAGGTGGTACCAACTGGAGTAACCTGTAAGATATATACTTTGTTCTGTGGTTAAGTCCTGGACCAAATGTTTATTAACAGAAAATCAAGGCATAGTTTTACTGCAGTGAATATGCCATGGTGTGGGGGGCAGTTGAAGGGTATTCAGAGAAACTGTACTACATTAACATATAAAAGTATCCACATAAGGCAGTATTCTATATGCTGGCAAACTACCATGCTATTACAGAATCATCTCTGCTCACTGAAAAACAGAACATTAATTGGAAAAACTTGACTTTTTAAGTGCAGCCTCTTTTAAAAAAAAATGTCTTCCCATCAGCTTGTAGCACTATGTTTGGGAGGGTGTAGTCCAGGGCTATCCCACAGTTAAATGTCTTCATTTTGGATAATGAACAATGGTCTGAGAAGTGCTACAAGAGAACTGCAGTGCTTTTCATACCCACATCAGTGTTCCTCCAAACCCTGGTCAAAACTTTACCTTGCTTAATGGAAAAACTTGAGTTAACACACAAAACACTTCTCAAATATTTAGTTCATGATATAATTTAACCTCATTAACCCACAAAATGAAATGCAGTTTCAAAGTGAAGGTGAACCATTTAGCAGCCAGTTGCCATTAGTTTGGAGAGGCTGCTTCACCTTTTGTCACTAGTTGATGCCGAGAAGCTATGATAGAGAAAACTGGGAGTTCTGCCCATTAAAAGTTTTTTTTTGTCTTAGCAAGTTGCAGGATCACATCCTCCCTCCTCCCCAAGGAATTGCTGCTTAATCACAGCAGTATTACTATATTTTTGTGAAATCTCCCCAGAAACATCCAAGACTATTTTCCCCTCATACTTTCTTAGCTGTGAAGTAAACTGGGTTTATTTAGACACCATTTAATATTTTATACTTCAATGAAGTAACTTCCTCCCTTAACCACCTTCTTTCTAGACTTTTAAGATTCTCCAATGTTTCCTCAGAGCTCATCCTTTTCCATTTGTAATTAGTCTTGCTACTATCTGAAGTTTCTTCTAATACAAGCATATCTATTTTGTGGCATGGTGACTAAAACAGTACTTTGGCTAGTGCGCTGTAAAGCCTTTGTGTAACTTGTACACTTACAAGAGTAAATGTTAGTAAGTTGTGCTCCCGGTGCAGAGCTTGGTCCGCCAGGAGTACCTATTGGGAGTTTGACAAGGGAGGTCCACAGGGTCACCGGGATTTACTTCCCATGGACCAAAAATCTGCGAGGCCCAATAACCTCCACATCCAAATTCAAGATATGCCATCCTGGTGACCAAAGCTCCACAGTAAGCACCAATTCATAAAATTCCCCAATCATTCTACTGTTCTAGCTACAGTGTTCTGTTAGCCTTCTTAGTTGACTTGTGACACTGTCTGAACATAGAAATCTTTTGTTGCATCCTCTGTCTTTACTGCTCTTGTGATTTTTGCTTCATTAGCAAATTTGACCAGATTACAGTTGGCTTTGCAATCCAGATCATTTATGTAGTTTAGCAACAATAGGGGTTCAAGCACTGATTCTCATGGATCTTCACCACCTTCCCAACCATTCTTGCCCCCCTCCTCCAAGTCTGACATTACACATCTTAAGTACTCTGTTTTTCTATTATGCCACTTTTAGTTTTGGGAGAGTGATGCCAAGCCTACCTGTATATCACCCTTCCTACATTAATGTACTAACCTGTACCTCTGGTACCCTAGATGTCAGCTGATGGTTGATTCTGAAAACAGACCTTAGTTTAGGTGTTGAGGAGCTTTCAACTTATGTTTGGTGTGCATTCATATAGTGCCTTTCACAACCTCAATGTCCCAAAGTGCTTTACAGCCAATTAAGTACTTTTGAAGCATAGTTTCTGTTGTAATGCAAGAAATTTGTGCACAACAAGGTCCCACAAACAGCAATGTGATAATGACCAGATCATCTTTTTTTTAATGATGTTGGTTAAGGGATAAATATTGGTCAGGAGACTTGACTCCTTACCTCACAGATTATGCGCAATGGCACTGCAATGTAAAAGCACTTTATGTTTCCTATTTTTAAACCGCTTTCTTATACAATCCCACGTTCTACCCTGTATTCCTGTGGCTTTTAGTTTTCATTTCTTTATTTTACCAATTTCCTAAGGGACTGGGTATACTACAGAAATTGGATAGCAACACATTCTCTTCAACATCATCCTCTTCAGTGAATGCAAAGCTCTGCTTTACTCCCATCAATAACAATGGACCCACTGTGTGCTCTATAACTATAGTGCTTAGTTGCCTGAGGAGGTTGTGTGAAGTTAAGTGATTGATACAAAGTGCGGCAAAAGAATAAAACTGGAAACAAGCAACTAGAGGAAACAGTTGCGGTTGGCACTGTTATTTTATTAGTACGAGTATACTGAAACAATAAACTTGTACTGGTATACAGACAATTTCTTTAAAACAAAATTTGTTCAAAGTCTGGATCAAATATTATCATAATAATGAAATAACTTCTAACTAGAAAACCTGCAAGCACCATCAAAGAAAGGGACCATAAAATTCAACAGACCCGAGTGTATCCTACAAATAGACACACCACGATTAGAAAATAGAATATGAATTCTTCCATTTGTATAATTGTTTAAAAAAAGCTAGTGCAAGTACAATATTGTACACTGGAATTACATAGAATACGCACGTGTACGGAAAACGTCCCCCTTTCACAATGAAAGCTCTTAACTACGTATTTATGCACTGAAAAAACTCTCATCATCAGTAAGGTGCAAAACATTTTTCCCTCCCCCATTTTCCTGCGTCTACTGGCCATTGCCATTAGGTGACCACAGCTTAGTCAGTCCATGAAGAAAACAAAAAAGACAATTGCCGCCTCTATTTGATTCTCGATGGAAGACTTAAAACTTTCAATAGGTACTAACAACCAAAAACATAGCAAACTCAGGAGCAGCAGTTCATTTCTGGGAACTAGTCACAAACTGGCTGCATGTCTAAAAGCCTTTGTACAGTACTTCATCCTCGCCACAGCCTGAACAGATCAATCTCCTGGGCATTACAAATTAAAATGTACAACTAAATTTAACCTTCAACTTCTCTAATGGTTTTATCCCCCCTCGACTATATTACAAGGTATGAAAGTAAAAGCTAGTTTAAACAGTATCCGAGCCTTTCAAAAACTGAGTAACCTTCTACCAACATTCAAATCTCCATGTGCAATAAGTTCACATTACCTGTACTAATCGATACGAGCGAGTCTTTACTGTTAAACCCTTCAAAAGCAGTTTGTTTATAAGGTTCCAACCAGATACAGTGCTACGATGATCCGATCAGTAAGGTAACAATATTTGAGGCTAGGTCTGTTAAAAAAGAAATTAGGCTTCAGAGTTAGTGAAAGTGCTGCTTCTGGTTACATCAGTGTTCCACATGCACACCAGCCCCATCCCTGAGTAAGAGGTGTGAAAGGGTTCTACAGGTCTCTCCAATCATCCTGTCCAGACAAATTAAAAAGGTGTTGTAGGTGGAAATCTCTCCTACTATAGGAACAGTCAGTAAATATTTGTAACTGTCTACAAACAGGTGGGATTACCATTACTACCTTTGTGTGAGTTTTTGTTTTATTTTTGTCCACTACAAACTTTTAAAAAATAGCCTGTTGTCAGTTAACTATTGCAAATCAGACTTTGTACAGAGGCATATGGCTGATCTGGTTAAAAATGAAAAGGCTTTCCTTGCATTCTGATCCAGCTCTTTTTTTTTTAAAGGAGGCCAGGGACTCGGTTTGGAAAAAAAAGGCAGCAGTACAATGATTAGCAAGAAATGCAAATAATACTTTTTAAAATGTAAGCTAAAAGATGTGAACTATCGGATTAAACTTGGCACTTTAAAAAAAAGGTTATTGCACGTACTAAACAAGCAAACAAATTCAGAGTAATAGGCGGTTGGATTGAATGATGTGACCTGGCATTATTCTAGAACTGGAATTCCTACTTATAAATCAACATAAAACAAGTGACTGAGCTGTTCGTATTGCACCTGACTATTTCCTGTAGTGTTTCTTCAGTAGATCCAGTCAGTTAAACGAGTCCCTGCTTCCATGTTGGGAAAAAAAATCATCTATTTAAATGTATAGTGGTACTGATTCTTTTATCTAAAATCTCATATGTATCTCTGTACTCCACTGCTCCTCCATTTCAATTACCTCTTACCATCTAGCATTAAGAAAAATAAAAGAATGTGACTGCCCTGAGCAAGTAAATGGAAGGGCTGATGTATTTACTGAGCAGAAACTCCATTTTATCATTAGGAACCCAGCACTAACCAAGCAATATGAATGTGCAATATACTGAAAACCTGCCCAGCTATTTTGGTGCATCGCTGAGAGGTTTAATTATAATGAACTTCTGCGATACTCAAGCCTCTTGTCTCACCACCAGCCCCCACCACCCCGCCGCCCCCCCCTCCCCATTAAGATCTTGAAACAGCTTTGGATACAATCTTAAAGATGCAAGTGCCAGCTACAAGCCAAGAAATTAGTTTCCAATGCTATCTAAACTTCCAGGTTACTTGCACAAATTAAAAAGTTATCACCCCCCGCTCACTTCCAAGTTTTCAGTTTTGTTTGAGAACCTGTTATGAAACAAAAAATCAACTGCAAGATCAAAGGAGGTTTTGTTCATTTTAAATACTGCATTTTTGATGAATGACATTTTAAGTGTTTTTGTGTTATGTGCTTCGGAAAGCGCTGCGCATATCAAACTAAAAATAATCTAACTTAAGCTCTACTTGAAGATGACTGAGAACAAAGATCTGAATGAGTAAAACCCTGTACATATTTTTTTAAATCATAAGCTATCACTGGTATACAATGACATTCTGTGTAAAATATAAGTTGATAAGGAACCTTTTTATTACACTATTTGAAACCATCTTTAATTTTTGAAAGATCTGCTATTGAGGAGCCCGATATCTTTTAAAACGGCAAGTTACTGGAAACATTCATCCTTTTGAGCTGTCCTAAGAGAGATTAATTTCATAGATATGACAGACTTTTGAGTCAACCACTAACTCGATATCCGAAGAAACAACACTGTGGGAAGGTCCCAATGCTAAGGCAGGCCAAACAATGATCGCTACATCTCTTTTTTTAGTTTCCCCTTTTTTAAAAAAAAGGTAGAGAAAAAAACACAACAATTGACAGATTCACTGCATGATTGTTGACTCTCAAGGTGTGCAAATTGCCAAATGCTTTAAAAGTACAACAGTTAAACACTGGATAACCCTAGATTTCTCTTCCAGCTTTTGTTTCAACTCTCTGGGATTATTTCCCCTCTTTTTGAAGCATTACATTTAAAAAGTGCTTTCTGATAAAGCAGTCTTCAGTGGACTACTGCTACCATATATAATCATTCACACAAGAATCATCACCAATGATTCTCATTCTTCCAAACAACTTGAATCTACACATTGGTTCTAGGCTCACGCCTTCTAGACCACATCATTCTTCAGTTTCCTTTTCCTTTAAAGTTCAGTATCTAGTTCAAGTGGATGACAGTGTTTACAGATAATACTAAACTTGTCATTTTGGTATGATGTTGAGCATTCAGACCGAGATACCCAGTAAATAAATATTACTGAATTGCAAGTGCTTAAAGACCATCCTGCCACTTTGTTGTGTTGCACAACATTCAAATGAGCATGTGGAAAAAAGAAAGCGGCACCAGTTGTCACTAAATATGAAGTGAATAAAAAAAAATAAAAACAGTACCAGAGAAGATAATAATGGATTCTAATCATGATAGGAATAATCCAGGTGAGAATTTTCATAAGGGCATTCAATAAACAGTGAACAGTCAAAGCTATGTGGAAAGAACAGTTACCAGTCTCCTCCTTAACACCATTTGAAATTATTACAACATGTTATTAACAAAAAACCTAAAATAACAAGCAGATAACATGTAAATACTGGGGTTTTTTCTAGCTTTAAGTCTACAGTACAGTATTATAGATTTAAATTTTTTTTGAGCTTCTGCCGCTCCCCAAAGTGCCTTCACTTGCCTACGTTGGACCGTCCTTCAATGCAAATCTTAACCTCCTGAGGAATGAAGGAAGGCTTGGGAAGATTCAACGGCTGCTCTTCATCGGTCTTCTCTACTTTTCGTGTTTCGGGAGCAGACCACCTCCTTTTTCTTGTTGGAGGCCTCCCGACCTCTGTTTTGTTTAGCCAAGATCTTGCAGACTGTATTGTAATGGTTTCAGAAAACTTCAGTTTGCCATTTTCTGAGACAACTGGTACACTTCCCTGAACAATCCCGTTCTCTTGCTCCAAATGCCGGGGCCTGCTCCCAGATATACTATAATTCTTTGGGTGCTTCAACAAAACACCAGTCGAGTCAATAGTCTGTTCTTTCTTTATAGAGCCATTTTTCAGGTTTTTCAGTGTAAGAGATATGCAAACGTCACCAACAGAAAGTTTGGAACATGGCAAACCAAAGAGCTGGGAGGTTCTCTCCGGGCAACATGACGACCAGCCTTTTCCAAAAACAAAAAAAGGATGTTCCAGCAGAACTTCAACACTGACCTGGAAATCAAATTCAACACAGTAAATCTTCACCTGTTTAAATGCAACATACAAAACATATAAACTTCATTAAGTATACAAGCCTATTAGCTATTAACAGTTGACAAAAAATATCACAGAATACAAGAGTAAAAACATTGACAATCACTGGTTACAGTTTTAGATATCAAAGATGGAATAAAATGAATTGTGTTTCACCATCTCTCAAGAAGATTTGAATGAAACATGCACATAGGTTTGGAGTGGTAATGAGGAGTGTTTTCTTAATGACACCGTAAGCATCCTTATTGATTATCCCAAGTTAATCCCTTCCTTGATTTTCTTCGTAGGCTTCATGGACATATATTGCCTTTAAGCAGAGTTAGCAATGAATTTGTTTCACACAATCTAGTTAATACTACAAATTCAGAAATATCTTTATGATTGATGTTCCCTCTAATTTTTTTGGACTGAGTGGGCCACAAACTACTTTGAGCACGACCTTTTCGTCCATGGGCAAATTTTACAACAACAATTTTTACACCAACAACGGCAGCAACAGCAACCACTTAAAAGCATATATAGTAATGCCATCCCACTGTCTCAAATCATGAGACAATCAAGGTTCTATACAACCACTTAAAAGCATATACTGTATAGTAATGCCATCTCACTGTCTCAAATCATGAGACAATCAGACAAGGTTCGATACAAGTTGAACATAACTTCTCTGCTTTTGAATTCTATTCCTCTAGAAATGAACCCCAGTGCTTTATTTGCACTTTTATAGTTATTTTAACCTGCGTTGCTACTTTTAATGATTTGTGAATCTATACCCCATGATCCCTTTGCACCTCTACTCCATTTAGTCTCTTACTTTCCAAGGAGTAGGTAGCCTCCTTATTCCTCCTACCAAAACGCACCACCTCACACTTATCTACACAGAAATTAATTTGTCATTCACATGCCCATTCTACAACTTTGTTTATGGTAAAATTAACATCACTTTCCCGTATTTTTTTCCGGCTTTAAACAATTTTCCTATTTTTGTTTCTGACAAAGGCAACCTTTGTTGTCTCCAGGCGGTTTGAATTCTTCAGCAGACAAGTGTGCTAATTGCATTGACCTGTAGAAAGTGAGGTGCCTCAACATTTCTAAAAATATAAACCTGACGCCAGAATTCTGATTTTCAAAAGTAAGCTCCAATTTGCCGCACTTTTTATGTTACGGTTTTTATTAACTTATCAGCAACAAGACTAAAACCATAAATCCACCCCGGTGCAATATTGGATTTAGTAAAAAGTAGCTAATAAAAGTAAGTTAAACTTGTGTTAATCACTTCTTCCTTCTGCTAAAATGCTTCCTTACTTCACCTAATGATTGAAAGCCTGATCTTACAAACCCATCTGCAGTAGGATCATTTTATTTTAAAAAGCGGATTCACGTACAGCTCAAAATTCGCACAAACTTGTTTCTCATTTCCTCTCCTAAAACATGTCGCTGCCATCAGACAGCAACAAAGTCCCTTCTTACTCACTTGTTGCAGGTAAAACTCAGCGACTCACTCACCTGTAACAGGTTTAATAAGATGAGATGCACGTGGTTTATCGATCTCGCCCACCGATTTTTAAAGCTTCGTCCAAGCCCCATAGCTGTGGCTGTCTGCACCGAGCTGGCCCGCTCTGGAATGGCCCCACGGGGAGCGCGGAGTTTGTGTATCACAGGCCCCTGAAACACTGGCGCCAAAGGAGGAGGGAGACGCTGCCCTCATCACCATGGCAACCGGCTGAGCGCGGCTCCTCTACAGCTTCAGCTACAGTCAGCTGTGGCTCAGTGGGTAAAACACTCCCCTCTGAGTCAGAAGGTTGTGGGTTCAAGTCCCATTCCAGGGACTTGAGCACATAAATCTAGGCTGACACTCCAGTGCAGTGCTGAGGGAGTGCTGCACTGTCGGAGGTGCTGTCTTTCGGATGAGGCGTTAAACCGAGGTCCCGTCTGCCCTCTCAGGTGAATGCAAAAGATCCCATGGTACTATTTCGAAGAAGAGTAGGGGAGTTATCCCCGGTGTCCTGGCCAATATTTATCCCTCAACCAACATAACCAAAATAGATTATCTGGTCATTATCACATTGCTGTTAGTGGGAGCTTGCTGTGCGCAAATTGGCTGCTGCGTTTCCCACATTACAACAGTGACTCCATTCAAAAATACTTCATTGGCTGTAAAGCGCTTTGAGACGTCCAGTGGTCGTGAAAGGCGCTATATAAATGCAAGTCTGTCTTTCTTTTAGTTTAAGCCTGCAGCACCTGGAACTTCCCAGAGGCTGACACAACCAACCCCTCACCCATTCCCTCATGATGTGGCCGCTGCCCCAACTCTTGTTACTTTCCAATGTGGATCGGCTCTGAGGTCGCAAGACTCACAAATGACCCTGTCTGCATTCCGGACCATTGTGTATTAGGCCCCTCCCCCGCTCCATTCGCTGTGTGGCATTTTATTTGAAGTGCGCAGCCGCGCACCTTAGAGGGAACAGTGTTTATGATGTTGCCATGTAATTATGATGTACCTAATTACAACAACTTGTATTTATTTAGCACCTTTAATGTGGAAGACATTCTAAGGCACTTTGGCGGGAGGGAGGGTGGGGAAAGAGCTAAAATAGAAGAATGGGCACTGAGCCATGGGAATGAGGTTAGGATAAAGTGACTAAAAACTCAATTGGGAAGATTAGTCCCCTCCCCCATTTCCCAGCCCCAAAACTTGCTTTTAAATCTGCTCCATTTCCTGCTTTTTTCCAGTTCTGACGAAATGTCTTCGACCTGAAACGTTAACTCTGTTTCTCTCTCCACAGATGCTGCGTGGCCTGCTGAGTTTTTCCAGCATTTTCTGTTGTTATTTCAGATTTCCAGCATCCGCAGTATTTTGCTATTGTACTTCTTACTAAACTTGGTAGCTTGCTAGACCACTTGAAGCATTAAGAGCCAACCGGGTAGTGCAAGACTGCAAACATTTATAGGCCAGAGTGGGTAGGGGTAACAGGCTCCCTTCCCTAAACGACATCAGTGAAACAAATGGGTTTGTAACAATCCAAAAGTTTTATGTTTATCTGGTGCTAGCCCACAAGTTACCAGATTGGTTTCAATTTCACAACTTGCTATGGTGGGATTTGAACTCATGACCTGTGGGTTGCTAGTCCAGTACCATTACCATTCGGATACTGTACCCACACTCAATTTTATGAGACACCTGTACCACCACGTTTATGATATTGCGTAGAAATCTAATCACCTAAAAAAAGTACTCAATATTACAGAGAAAAAGCCATATGCTTAGGATCAATTTGCTTTCCCAATATTAAATACGGTGACTGTGTGTTCAGATAACCTTTAAGATGCTACTTAAAACCTACCTCTGATGAAATTTCTGGTCATCTGCCTTAATATCTCCTTATGTGGCTCGGTGTCAAATTTTGTCTGACAACACTCCTGTGAAGCGACTTGGGACGTCTTATTACATAAAAGGCGCTATATAAATGCAAGCTGTTGTTGTAGAAGCCTGCAGAAGTTGCCACTGTTACATGAGAAACAGATTGAGACACACAGGGGAGGGGGGAGAGAGGGGGGCCGAGTGGGGGGTGAGGGCAAGGCGCAAGCAATGAGAAAGAAACTTATAAACTTATATAAAACAACAATAGTCCTACTCCTTTCAAAATCAACGCAAGATCCCCTGTTGAAGCACAGGGACTTCAAGTGACTGCACTCTAGCTGCAAGATTGCTCACTGTGCTACCTCTAAATTCATACAGCTATTAGACTGTTGGATGCCTTCAGGTATTACTCCCAACTTGTTGGCCTGTCACTTCTTTTAACACATATAACAGGCAAACAACATTAAATTCATGTTAAAAGTGCCATGCATGGATGCTGTGCCACAGGATTCACATCCATGATTTTCCATAAAGTAGTCCAAAATCTCTGTCTGTGGTGGTGCGGGGGGTGGCAGGACGGTTTTAGAACATAATGAATGCATGCCTGGATGTGGCTTTAAGCAACCACTCTGAGCAATGATGGCAGGGTTCTACAAGCTGGTTCATAAGAACATAAGAAATAGGAGTAGGAGTAGGCCATTTGGCCCCTTGAGCCTGCTCTGCCACTCCAGTGATATATACCATCAGAATAATAATGTGCCATTACAGGTAGTTTCCACAGATTTTACTGGGCTGAGAAAAACACAAACTCTAATTTATTCATTAAAAAACATACTGCAAGAATCATAAATAGCATCATAGCCAACCTTGGAATGTGACGATTCAGGGGTTTGAAAACCACCTACTCAACATGGCAAGTTAAACCTTTTTCCAGCACAACAACCCATAATAGATAATAAAAAATAAATGTAATTCTTCCAATGGGCTTACAGTAGTTCGTCAGGCTACTTATCAATAAAGATTTGGGTCATTCCAGAGTTATCTGGGCAGCCTCACTTAGAGATATTTATTATATCTCAGGGCTGGCCAGGAGGCATCTTCTATTGGAGTGGTCATGATATCAAAGGCAGTGACTGGGTAATATTCTGCTGCTCACTGGGTAATATTCTACTAGCTCCTTTATGCATAGGAATTATTTGGTTTATATGGTTCTGACGTCAAACTGTCAGTGACTCATGAATAGCAGCAAAATCCATGATCAAGTTCCTGCCTACTGCCAAACATTTATTATTCTTTACACGTGGATCGATGGCATTGCAGGAGGCGAATCAGAGGAAACAGTGGAAGTTTGAGTGATGGGAAGAGACGGTAAGAAATTGATAGTGGTAACGTGGCTTTTGATTGTCTTGAATCCCAGGGAACAATCAAGATTTTTTTGGGTTGCAAAGTATTTGAATGCACGATGGACAAGACTCAAAACATTACATATACAGCACAGAAGGAAGCTATTTGGCCTATTGTGCATGTGTGCGCCCTAGCTCTTCAGCTCAGGGGTTAGCTGTGGCTCAGTGGGTAGCACGCCTGTCTCTGAGTCAGAAGGTAGTAGGTCCAAGTCCCACCCGAGACTTGAGCACAAAATCCAGGCTGACACTCCGGGGCAGTACTGAGGGAATGTTGCACTGTTGGAGGTGCCGTCTTTTGGACAAGGCATTAAACTGAGGCCCTGTTTTCCCTCTCAGGTGGATGTAAAAGATCCCCAGCACTATTTCGAAGAGCAGGGAAGCTCTCCCAACAGTTACTGGCCAATAGTTACTCTTAAAAAATTATCTGGTCATTATCACATTGTTCTATGTGGGACCTTGCTGTGTGCAAATTAGTTGCTACATTTCCTCCACTACAACAGTGACTACACTTCAAAAGTACTTTACTGGCTGTAAAATGCTTTGGGAGCACCCGAGGTCTTTCTTTCTTATGCATTCTAATCCCATTTCCCTGTGTCCTTTACACTCTTCTTAGGATTGTCTAGTCTCTATTGAGTCTTCTTTAATACCCACTTGCAATGAAGCATTCCATGTTCCAATACCCCTCTGTGTGACAAAGAGAATATAACTTCCCCTTCATTCTTCTCGTGATAATCTGGAGTCTAAGCTTCCTCATTAGCAATTCACCAGGCAGTGGAAACACTCATTCACTATTTACCCTCTTTAAAGCCTTCATAATTAAAAAAAAAACTTTTATTAGATCCCCCTTAGTTTGCTCTATTCCAGTGTAATTTTTCAAGCCTTTCTTCATAAATATATCCTTTAATTCCTGCATCATTCTAGTGAATCCTCACTGTAACCTTTCCATGGCTAATATCCTTCCTATAATGGGACGCCCAGAACGGCACACAATACTCCAACTGTGTATAAAAATATATAATTACAGTGATGGAAAAAATGTTTCACAAGTTACTTGTGGCTTGGTGAGCAGGTGTTATTATACATTCTCATTAAATGAATTACTGACGCACCAAAAACGAACCACTTCAATATTAATCAAAGGAAATGAATCCAAAAAAGGAATAAAGTACATCTTTGGTATAGACAAAGAGTGTAGGTGGGGCAGCAAAGAGCTGCGACAAACCACAGGAGATCTGATGCATTACGAAAGTCCTAAAAGAAACAATGGAGAATCGGAGGTGGAGGAACATGCACACTGATGTTACAAGCTTGTTAGTTGTTTTGGTTTCCAGCCAAATAAAGCTGGAAAGAAATGATTTGGTGACTAGATCTCTGTAGATCTGGGCTATGTTTAAAAGGTTAGTATTTGAAATGGAAAGGAGCGTTCCCTCAGTGGGGAGGTAGTCAGGAACATTACTTGGTCTCAGTGCCCCCTGAATGGTGGTGGAGGGAATTCACCAGAAAAAAACAAAAGAAAAAAATAATTGAAGACAAGAGCTTTATCCCTAGTATGCTTCCTCAGAATAAAACCTGCATTTATATGGTGCCTTTCACGACCACCTATGTCCCAAAGTGCTTTACAGCCAATGAATTACTTTTGAAGTGTAGTCACTGTTGTAATGTAAGAAATGCAGCACCCAATTTGTGCACAGCAATCTCCCACAAACAGCAATGTGATGACAATGACTAGGATAATCTGTTTTTAGTGATGTTGATTGAGGGATAAATATTGGCTAGGATACCAGGGATAGCTCCCCTGTTCTTCGAAACAGTGCCACGGAATCTTTTACATCCACTTGAGAATGGACCTCAGTTTAACATCTCATCCGAAAGACGGCACCTCCGACAGTGCAGCAATCCCTCGGTACTGCGCTGGAGTGTCAGCCTAGACTTCTGTGCTCAAGTCTCTGGAGTGGGATTTGAACCTACGACCTTCTGACTCAAGGAGGCGAGAGTGCTACCAACTGAGCCACAGTTGGCACGGTAATTCCTCAATTCCCTCAAAGGTAATACCCTTGAGTTATGGGGCAGGGATTATACCTAAAACATCAACATATGTGTATTGCCTCAACAGATGTTGCCTGACCTTAATGTCTCCAGCATCTGCAGTATTTTGTTTTTTGTTTATCCATAATATGATGGGCACAATGACAGCATCAGGAATAAGAACATAAGAATTAGGGGAATTAGGAATTAGGCCATACAGCCCCTCGAGCCTGCTCCGTCATTCAATAAGATCATGGCTAATCTACGATCTCAACACCACTTTCCTGCCCTATCTCCATATCCCTTGATTCCCCTAGTGTCCAAAAATCTATCCATCTCAATCTTGAATATACTCAATGACTGAGCATCCACAGCCCTCTGGGGCAAAGAATTCCAAAGATTCACAACCCAACGAGTGAAGAAGTTCCTCATCTCAGTCTTAAAAGGCCGACCCCATATCCTGAGACTATGCCCCCTAGTTCTCGACTCTTCAGCCATGGGAAACAATCTCTCAGCATTTATCCTGTCAATCCTCCTCAGAATCTTATATGTTTCAATGAGATCTCCTCTCATTCTTCTAAATTCCAAAGAGTATAGGCCTAATCTACTCAATCTCTCCTTATAGGACAACCCTCTCATCCTAAGGATTAGTCTGGTGAACCTTCGTTAAACCGCCTCTAAAAGTAAGTACAGGTAGACTACCCTTTATCCGAACTTCCGAAAACCGAAACCCTCTAAAAACCGAAGGTTTTTTCGTTCAGCGTAAGTCGTGCGCACGACATGACCAGAGTGGCGCACGACTTACGCTGAGCAGGGCAGAGGGTCACTGAGTTCCCTCCTGGGTAGGAGATTGCAGGCCGAGCCGGGCAGTGTGAAGGAGGTATACCGGGAGAGTGAACCCAACAATACAGCAGCCCGTCCGATAGCTGCAGCGGCCTGTCCGATATTCTTTTCTCCCCCCCCCCGACCCCCACCCTTTCGGATAAGGGATAGTGTATCCTTTATCCGCACTTCCGAAAACCGAAATCCTCTGAAAACCGAAAGTGTTTTCGTTCAGCGTAAGTCGTGCGCACGACCCCAACCCCCGCCGACCCCACCCCCGACCCCCACCCCCCCCGCCGACCCCCACCCCCGCCGACCCCCGACAAATTTCCCAGTCTTATAAAATACCTTCCGAAATCCGAAATTTTCCGAAAAACGAAACACGGCTGGTCCCAAGGTTTTCGGATAAAGGATAGTCTACCTGTATATCCTTCCTTAGATAAGGAGACCAAAACTGTACACGGTACTCCAGGTGTGGTCTCACCAAAGCCCTGTACAATTGTAGCAAGACTTCCTTAGTCTTGTACTCCAACCCCCTAGTAATAAAGGCCAACATGTCATTTGCTTTCCTAATTGCTTGCTGAACCTGAATGCTAACTCTTTCCTGTACGAGAACACCTAAATCTCTTTGCACACCAACATTTAATAGTTTCTCACCATTTATATAATATTCTGTTTTTTTTAATTCTTCCTACTAAAGTGAATAACCTCAAATTTCCCCACAGTATACTGCACCTTATTGCCCACCCACTTAACCTGTCTATATCCCTTTGCAGGCTTTTTGTGTCCTCTTCACAGCTTATTTTTCCACCTAGCTTTGTATCAGCAGCAAACTTGGATACATTACACTCGGCCCCTTCATCTAAGTCAATAATATAGATTGTAAATAGCTGAGGCCCAAGCACTGATCCTTGCGGTATCCCACTAGTTACAGCCTGCCAATCCAAAAATGACCAGTTTATCCCAACTCTGCTTTCTGTCCATTAAGCAATCCTCTATCCATATTAATACATTACCTCCAATCGCAGGAGCCCTTATCTTGTGTAACAACCTTTTATGTGGCACCTTATCGAACGCCTTTTGGAAATCCAAATATACTACATCTACTGGTTCCCCTTTATCTACCCTGCTAGTTACATCCTCAAAGAAATTTGTCAAACACAATTTCCCTTTCATAAAACCATATTGACTCTACCTATTCTTTTTATGATTTTCTAAGTGCCCTGTTACCACTTCCTTAATAATGGATTCCAGCATTTTCCCGATGGCTTATGTTAGGCTAACTGACCTGTAGTTCCCTGTTTTCTCTCTCCCTCCTTTCTTGAATAGCGGGGTTACATTAGCTACCTTCCAATCCACTGGGACCTTTCCAGAATCATGGGAATTTTGGAAGATCACAACCAATGCATCCACTATCTCTGCAGCCACCTCTTTTAGAACCCTAGGATGTAGGCCATCAGGTCCAGGAGGTTTGTTGGCTTTTAGTCCCATTAGTTTCCCAAGTACTTTCTTTCTACTGATATTAATTACTTTAAGTTCCTCAATCTCAGTAGCCCCTTGGTTCCCCACTATTTTTGGTATACATTTTGTGTCTTCTACTGTGAAGACAGTTACAAAATATTTATTTAAGGTCACTGCCATTTCCTTGTTCCCCAATATAAGTTGTCCTGTCTCAGCCTCTAAGGGACCAACGCTTGCTTTTACTACTCTCTTCCTTTTTGCATACTTGTAGAAGCTCTCTCAATCTGTTTTTATATTTCTTGCTAATTTACTCTCGTATTCCATTTTCTCCCTTTTAATCAATTTTTTGGTCATCATTTGCTGGTTTCTAAAGCTCGCTCAATCATCAGGCTTACTACTATTGTTCACAACATTATAAGCTCCTTCTTTTAATCTAATCCTATCCTTAACTTCTTTAGTTAGCCACGGTTGGATCACGTTTCCTGTGGATTTTTTAAATTTCTCAATGGAATGTATATTCGTTGAGAATATTGGAATATTTCTTTAAATGTTTTCCACTGCTTATCTACCGTCCTACCTTTTAATCTAGATTCCCAATCTACCTTAGCCAATTCACCACTCATACCTACATAATTGGCTTTATTTAAGTTTAAGACTCTAGTTTAGGACTTAAGAAATAAAGGATCCTTTACTATGAGATTACTAATTAACCATGTCTCATTACACAAAACTAGATCTAAAATAGCCTGTTCCCTGGTTGGTTCCATGACATTACATAGATGGAAGGTAACAGATGACAATGATCTAGGTTCTGAAGTTATATTCCGTGAACACTCAGGAGGGTGCCCATTTCAGAAAATCACGGGTCGGGTGTCAGTGAGAGCCGTTCCCTGCTGGGAGTGCCAGCTACTGCAATCACCCCAATGGAGTTGTGGAACTACCAGATTAAAACTTTAAACACAAGAAAAAATAAATCCACATATATGGCTATTAGGTAACAGCCCCCATGTCTATAAACGTAGGGCTGTTTGCTTATTAGGAATTCATAGTGAATTTTTTTTTGAAGAAATTTCTGTTGTATGATTTCTTGCTTGTGATGGAATATTTTAACGTGTTTCATATCATCACCTAGGAGCTGGTGCAATCTGGGCAAAAATATCACAAAGTTAAAGGTGTTATGCAATGGGCGTATAAGAGGAATGGTATTTGATTATTATTTTGCAGCTATGATAGCAAAACATTAAATTATAGGCTATTCACTTAAAAAGCAATCCATTTTTAACTTTCTTCATAAGGTCAATTTTAATAAATATAAGTTGCTTTTATAACAAAAAAAAAATCAAGCTTCTTTTTGCAGGAAAAAAGTCCTGATTTCAATAGCCCACTGAATCATGGGAAGAATTAGCACAAGGTTCATATACATGGTCTACAACATCAAAGTATTAGTTAATATACAGCTTCACTGATGAAGTGCTGCATGTAGATGTTCTCTAAGGTAACACTTTGAAAAGTAACTATAAACATTATCTTGGGTTACTGACTTATACTCATATAAAGAACTCAATGACAGGCAGAATTGAAGTACAGATACTCCAGATAGTCTAGAAAAGGAGCATGAAAGCTTCAGTAATTGCAAGACCCACAATGAAGGCATCGTGCTGTGGGTCAGGAACTACCAAAGCAGGTGGATCCAATTTGGAATTTTGTGTTATCAATCAGAATCATAGAACGGTTACAACACAGAAGGAGGTCATTTGGCCCGTGCCGGCTCTCTGCATGAGCACTTCAGCTAGTCCCATTCAATTGCAACATTGGACCAGATTTTGATGAAAAAATAATGGTGTCTGAACAACGCATGTTGTTATTAATGCGGAGATCAGTCACAACTTATAGCAAGAAAGCGATAACCCATGAATTGCGAATCGCCACAAGCTGCTGGCTGACTTGTGCCACTGCACCATTAGAAAATAAGACTTGCATTTATATAGCACTTTTCACGACCATCGGTTGTCCCAAAGCACTTTAAAGCCAATGAAGTACTTTTTGAAGTGTAGTCACTGTTGTAATGTTAGCTTCGCGAAAAGGGCATCTCGCAATTAACCTCCCTGCGATTTTCATGAAGTTGCTGCATTTGCACATTAATTGCCCATTAAACTCGCCACACAGTTAAGTCTAGTAATTAATAGCGCAAGTGCCCTCTTAACGACGTGATAATTGTTAATGACTCCCAATCAATCTCTCTTGCCCAGAAAGTAAACAATTATAAGTGTGGAGTCTTATTCCTTCAGGTTGTGAATTGTTTTAGGAGATTTTAATTATTTTTCTTACTTTTCCTTTCTGGCTCTTTTCTCTCTCTCTCTCTTAATCCAATCTTTCTTTCCCTCTCTTAATTTCTCCTTCTATACCTGATTTGACATTGAATTCACCCACTCTAATTCACCCTCCTCCTCAGTTTATTTCTCAATCCTTTAATCTCATTGGTTAAGGAGATACACTGTTTGTCCCGTTGTTCACTAAGGTCCCAGATGCCCTGAATGCCCTCACTGTGGCAGTAAAAACTCACACTTCCAGCAACTTTGTGAGCAAACATTTTTTTAAAGTAAACATGTACAAACAAGACTAACTAACAGATGCCCCGCTCCAGCAACATCTGGCCCAAGAGTTTTGGTGGATGAGCCTTATTCACTTACTTCATTCCCGACTCATTTTTCACACAGTCTTGAGTATCAACAGAACAGTAAACAAACAAAGTTAAAACCAATCTTGGATTCTCACTAATTTTTCTTTATGTCCTACCTACCTCTAATGTATCTCCAGTTTTGCTCTGTATCCAGTCAGAGTCTCTTGAACTTTTCCTCCTAATTTAGTTAGTCTTATTTGAATGATTAGTAAGGCTCGTCTCTTACTGGGAAATGTTTATGTTTTGTGTGGTGTTGCCAATAATTTTTTTTTATATGGTAAGATTTTCTTTTAGTATGTGGCAGGGGTGGGGGAAAGAGTTCAGCAGTGTACAGCTGTAATTATACTATGGAAGCTCTCACTACCTAAAAGGGGGTGGGGGGGGTGGGGCGCGGCGAGGGGGAAGGGAGATATGAAGTGGTGCTCAATTTTTAAAAATAGAAACTTAGTTAAAGCTACAATTGTTTAACTTGCCAGGAGTGGAACCATTGTTTTCACAGAAAGGCTACTAACCTTCTTTAACTTGAATCAAGCATATGCATAACAAAGCTGTTAAATAATATTTCTCTTCAATAGGTCTTTTTCCTATTGTAACGAGTGTGGCGTAAAGTCATTCCAAATGAAGTCTATGTTGAGTGAGAAAATAATTGGTTTCTAAAACCAAAGGAAAATACAAAAAACAAACACACACTTTGAGATTTTTGTAAGTGGGGGGCAGCATGGTGTTGACTTTTGGCTAGATTTGAGTAAACATGGTGTAGTCGCACAGAAATCTGTATCCAGCACAAGGGAAAAGGTACAAGAAGCAGAATCCAAACAAGCTGGACGTGCCTTATTTTGAGTGCCAACAGTAGCACAGTAAATTTAAAGGGTAGAATATCGAAAATATTTATCTAGGAGTTCAAACTGAAGCTTTGGAGTTGCAACAGGCATTTTATTTTGCAACTCTATAAATCAGGACTGCAATAACAAAGAACGGTTTACACAACTGTGATTTTAACTTCGCTCAGAAAATTCAATGAAAACACTTTGTATTAATCTTATTGTAAAAGCAAGTTAGATACAATGCATCTGCAAGGGCTGTTCACAGTGGATGATTGAGAGTGGAGTCACAAGAGGAAGCACACAAGTCCATCTCTGGCAAGGATTTTGAGGCATTATCCCAATTGGTGTAATACACAAACAGCAGGAAGCAGAAAACAGGGACTGTAGAGGACCTGGAGACACCATTCCGAGATATTATCTCGCTGTATAACAGAGATTCATGAGTCCGCTTTCCAAAGATGTCCTTGACTGAGGGGTGAGAGGAACAATGGAATGGCCAGTTAATCTAGAACATTTCCAAATTCGCAGTCACAGGGGCAATGGGAAAGTCCTGATAAATGTTTACTGTTTTACAGGGAACCAAGTGATGTGTGTGAAAGCCTAAACAAAATTAGGAGGGGTAGGGGAGAAATAAATTTAAAAATTAGACGATTAAAAGCTTTGTAATGGATTAAAAAACAGTCCAGGATCCTTCTATGGATTCCACAAAATAAGCTTCAAGCCCCAAGTGCATTAAATCATCAATACAACAACTTGCGCCTTTAATGTAGTAAAACATCCCAAGGTGCTTCACAAGAGCGCAAGCCACGTAAGGAGAGTTGACCAAAAGCTTGGTAAAAGAGGTAGGTTTTAAGGAGCATCTTAAAGGAGGAGGTAGAGAGGCAGAGGGGTTTAGGGTGGGAATTCCCGAGCTTAGGGCCTAGGCAGCTGAGGACACGGCCACTAATGGTGGAATGATTAAAATTGGGGATGCACAAGTGACCAGAATTGGAGGAGTAGAGATATCTTGGAGGGTTGTAAGAGGTAACAGTGATAGGGAGAGGTGAGGTCATGGAGAGATTTGAAAACAGGGATGAAAATTTTAAAATTGAGGCATCACCGAACCGCGAGCCATGGCAGGTCAGTGAGCACAGGGGTGATGGGTGAAAGGGACTTTGTGCGAGTTAGGATACGGGCAGAAGAGATTTGGATGAGCTCCAAGTTTATGGAGGGTGGAAGAGGGGAGGCTGGCCACGAGATCGTTGGAATAGTCAAGTCTAAAGATAACAAAGGCATGGATGAGTGTTTCAGTAGCAGAGGAGCTGAGGCAGGGGTGGAGTCGTACGATGTTATGGAGGTAGAAATAGGCACTCTTGGTCAGAAGTTCACCTCATAATCTTCCTGATCTGTAACTATCTTGTAACCTTACAGACAATTCGACTGGATTTAATAACATTGTACCTAAAAATGGACTATGTCCGCAACTGGTATGCCAAACCTGTGCCACCTTTATGTAACCTTACATAGTTCCCCCACACCCGAGAGGTGGCTGCTGCCTTGCAGAAGCAGCTACTTTTGAGCCATAGGTAAGAGTTGTACAAGCAGAGAGGAAAAAAGTTAGGCATGCCACATTGAGGGGTGTGGCATGCCTAGCTTGAAAAATCAAGATCCCCAACCTGGTGCATCCGGGATCCACTGTTCAACCTGCAGAGACTCATTCCAAGCAAAAATAGGTTTCAGTCATCCAAGAACGCACTCCAAAAAAGCAAGATGATATTCCGGCTTTTTTCTTCGATATCGAAGGATGAACGATGGTGACGAGGTTACACATTATTGAAAGCGCTTTTAAAATTTTATTATTTATTTTTACCAAGTCTACATTATTTCATGCCTAGAACAAGTAAAAAATTGCATTTCTGCTTACTAATCACCAAAACGTCGGTGCTTAACCGTTTTGGATTCAGAATCTCACACTAAGGATACCGACCAACCATATTTACTTTCAGATGTATTTACCATTTCATCTTTAAGGATCCCACCACTGCTCCATCTAAAGGCCTGGCAAATAGCTAGTGAAACTTTACGTGAGTCAAAGCTGGGATCTGAACTTATTGCTGTGGCTGAGACCCCAACCCTCAACTGCTACAGCTGGGAGGACTTCTGTGTCAGCTTGTTTTAATGGTGTTGGTAGTTGCAGTAGTCATGCTTAAGGATCATTAAACTCAGTTTTTATTGCTAATTTAAAAAGCCGGGTTTTTATTGTAAGTGTATTTTTTTTTTTTTTAAAAGAGGGAAAAAGTTAGTGGGGAAAACTGAGCCTCAAAAAATTCAGGTAAATTGAGAAAAAAATCAGTTAAAAAAAAGTTTTAGACATCACAAAAATATGAAAAAAAAACAAGTGAAGTATGTTTAAAAAAAAGTAGTTAAGCTAAATGACAACCCGCAACTATTTACACAATACACAGACACACTTTTATGGGGCTCGCCATCAGACTCCCACTTAACCCCTAGATACCTTTTTTTAAAACTAAATAGTAAAAAGAACCTACATTTATTACTTTGGCTCCAGCCCCTTACCTACCACTATGATAGCGGGGTAAAAAAATTGTTGAGAGATTAATATTGCGTGCAGTTCTGGTCACCACATTACAGAAAAGATGTGATTGCACTAGCGAGGATACAGAGGAGATTTACAAGGATGCTGCCGGGAGTAGAGAATCTTAGCTATGAGGAAAAACTAGATAGGCTGGATTTGTTTTCCTTGGAACAGAGGAGGCTGAGGGGAGACCTTATTGAGGTGTATAAAATTATGAGGGGCATAGATAAAGTGGATAGAAGGGACCAATTTCCCTTAGCAGAGGGGTCAAAAATCACGGGGCACAGATTTAAAGTAATTGGGGGAAGGTTTAGAGGGAATTTGAGCAGAAATTTCTTCACCCAGAGGGTTGTGGGGGTCTGGAACTCACTGCCTGAAAGGGTGGTAGAGGCAGAAACCCTAACCACATTTAAAAAGTACTTGGATGTGCACTTGGGATGCTGTAACCTGCAGGGCTACGGGCCAAGAGCTGGGAAGTGGGATTAGGCCGGCGCGGACACGATGGGCCGAAATGGCTTCCTTCCGTGCTGTAACTTTCTATGATTCTATGATTACGTCAATGGGGAACATTTGTGATCTTGTTTTAAGTAAGCAGTGCTTTGGTGTGTAACCCGCGACAGCCTTTGATTGATGACCTCAGTCTTCATGGGACTATCAGTGTGGTAACTGCATCAGTGAACTGCTGCCTTTGCTCTATACCCAACTAGCAATGAAAGACTTGACAATTGCATGATAGGAGTACCTAATGATCCAATTCCCCTTAAAAAAAAATCCAAATTGCAGAGACTTGCCTGCTGAAAATCAAGTTCAGAGATGCGCACATATCACATCAGTGACGTTGGTATGGCACATATAGTAGTCACCGCATGCGGTGACATCACTAATATGACATACATGCATTTCTGGACTTCATTTTTGGCCAAAAATGAATGGGAAATTTCGGGGCTGTTCTCTCAAATTCGGAAGGAAACTGGTTTTACTGAATCATCCGAAAAAAGTTCGTGAATTTATTGGTAGAAAATCAACAAAAACTGATTAAATTCTGCTGTTTACAAAGAAACATACAATGCTCCAGTTGACCCATGACATGGTCACTCATACCTGTGTTCTGTGTTCTCCAACTGCAAACTGCAGGACAGCAAAGCTGGAGGTGTGACTGCCTTCAACGCGTTCCACAGTGCTAGAGTCAATCTTCAGGTCACTGCTGATTTCAGCACTTTGTATGAAGTCTTCTGTTTTTAAGTCTTCAACTCTCTTAAGCTCTCCGTTAGCTAGTTGTATGATTGATCCTTTCATGAAGTAGGGAGGCAGTTGATTAGAAGCTGCGACGGGAGAGCTCACCGACTGCACTACTGGCAGATGCACTTGGGCCTGTACGACAGTCGTGTGGTAAGTTGGCTGAGTAATAAGTGATTCAGGATGATAGTTCTCGCTCTTGGGACTGGCCGTGCTGACAAATGGATGAGGGACTGCAGCAAACTGAGGAGACGTTGTTACTATTGTAGACGTTACCCCTGATGCTTCAACTGCTGTATTGCATACAGGAATAAGAAGGGGCTGGGTGCCTGGGATTACTAGGTGCTGTTGCAGGTTCCCATGGTAACTAAGTGCTTGCTGCTGACTGCTTATGTAACCAATAAGTGGCTGTTGAGAGCCAGGGTACACAGCATTACCAGGTAGTCCTATAGAGAGGTGCTCAGTGGGATTATGGGTAGTTTGGATGACAGAATGTGGAGAAAAGGCTGCCTTCCCATGATTTAAGTTAGTCTTATCATATAGTGCCAAAGGAGAGTTGTCCCTGTCTATGGCCTGTTGGACCTCCAGATCTGTCGTAGGCGTGTGACTGTTGGGTATAATCATTACCGAGGCTCTAGGACCTAAAGTTTCTTGTGCATTATAGTCAGCAGGACTTGGATGAACAACCACATGGGTCCCATGCCTTATTTCATAGTGCCGAGGAACCGGTTTGGTTCCTGCTTTTTCCATGTTCATTTCTGTGCTAGGTGAGATGGCGTATCTCCTGCTTTTTTCAATTTCACCATTTAATACTTCCCTTCTTGGAATTAAATGTGGCCTGATGTCTTCAACCTTCCTTATAGCTTCCCTTGGTGCAACATGGTACCCGGCATCTGCATACTGGAGAACCACCTGTGATGGCGTACTGACTGTAAGGGTGTGTGGAATCAGTGATGGGTGAGAGTGTAAATGCAGAGGAACTGTCGTAGGGGAGAGGGGCCTGGTCACATTTGGAGACGAACTTGAAATTTGCACGTACTGATTTTGCACTGAGGGTGGAGGCGATCTGGTTATCATTCTGTGTGGCCTGACCACCTGCTGCTCAACCTTATGCTGGGATGGGCTGCCCATACTGGCAAAGATTGTAGAGTAGGGTTCTAGATGGGAATACTGAGATGGAGTGGCAGAAGCATTCGAGGCTGTTGGGGAGATCAATGGGGAAGGGACGAATGCAGCAGACCCCGCGTATGGTCCGCTGTAAGGTGGCCCAACAAACTGGAAAGCAGCAGGTTGCAGGGGGGCATACTCTACTGGCGACACAGAAGGTCCTGGCTGAGCTAATGCTGAAGATGAATAAACAGCGCGAAGATGTGTTACCCCTGGAGCTGGTCTAACATTCCCAGGCGATGAATAGTCCACTGCAGTCGGTAGTGGTTTATACAACGGTAAGCCAGTTTCCACTGGGGTTTCTCCTGCTACTTTGACATGTCCATACCTCACGCCCACACTGCTTTGGCTGCTAGCTACATTGGCGAGCCATGCCAAGTTTTCACTGCGACTGTTCTCACTCACAGTAGCTGCTGCAACCGCCTTCTCTGCCAAGGGCACACTGCTGACAGGAAACTCGCGTTTTTTGGGCGGTAAACATTCATTGCTGCGTTCCTGGTTCGATTTCATTTTTAAAAGACTTGCTTAGTGTCTGTTCGGCTTTGATTCTAGCTTGATAAATTGGATGTCACATTTGTTTTCTGGCAGTTCGTCCCAAAATGATCCAAGAACTGCATGAGGCATCATTTCCTCCAGCCAGAATTCTTCACAGCTGCTCTGGAATCGGAAATAAAAAGAAAGGTTCAAAACCTCACATTCAGCAAACAAAACAATTATAGCTTGATAGCAAATATACAAATTATCATTCTAATATGAACGGTACAAATATCGTCCTGCCTATACTTTCGTCCTAATCTAAAAGGTTTTCTTTTAATTTCTGGCCATCCAAGATAAAATTAGACCAGTTTCTCTCCATCTATCTCCTCCCTCTTCCAGAAATGATACAGGCAGTTTTAGGAGCAGGTGAAGACAACAGACCTGCAGTTAAAGCATTGCACAACATTATATTTAAGCCCCAATGGAAAAATATTCCTTACCACTCATTCACAAAAACAAATGCAGTTCATTTGAATATTGGATGCTTTGATGATACTGACTTAATTCCATACAACTGTTTACAACCAGTAACAACCTGTCTAAAATGAAGATTGAGCATGCACATCAACATACTGGTATTTTAAATCGCAACACCATTTCCCTTTTCAAATCACAACTTGGAATAGGATGTGCAGTTACGAAGCAGTGCTTGTGTATGCAAATAGTCACTCCTATAAAACATCAACATTTTCAGCTTATTTCTAATCAATATAAATGCAGAGTTTCAGCACTTGGGAAGGTCGGTTGTTCAATATTTTCAAAAACAAATTCTCACTAATATGCAAAATGCAACAATACAAAAGCAAAATACTGCGGATGCTGGAAATCGGAAATAAAAGCAGAAAATGCTGGAAATACTCAGCAGCAATATTCCCTCTAATTTTTGTTTCCCTGCGTGGGTCCTTTAAATTTGCTGCAGAACAGCTGGTGAACGGCTTGCACGGGGCCTCGCGATCAGTGCACAGCCGCGCACCTTAGGGGGAACATTGCTAAGCAGGTCAGGCACATCTGTGAAGAAAGAAACAGTTAACGTTTCAGGTCGATGACCTTTCGTCAGAACTGTAAACGCAAAATGCAACATTGGTTTCAAATGGCATTTGCTCAATACTAAGCATTAATGCAAGGAAGATTATACACTTTACCAATGCAAACTAAAGAAAATAATTCTAACACGGACTATAGATGGTTGTAACTGGTGTGGTACGGTTAATAGATCATTCAGTAATTAATACAGGCTGGTAGTTGGAACGTTTTCTTGAGCTAAGTTTAGCTCTTTCGCTGAGACCAGTGATAGCATAAAAATAAATGCAGGCTGTAAATATATGTTAGGTGTATTTATAAAGCCCAGTCTAAGCAGGAGCTAAATTTATCTTTTCAAAGAATAGAGATGCTTTACTTGCTCGATATTCTCATCAAAATGGCATGTTTTACACTGATTTACAAGGTCCATCTTTTGCAGAAGTGAATTAGATCAGAAAAATGATGTGCTGCATTCTTTGCAAGTGTGGTTTGATACGGAGAGAAACCTAAAAGCCCTCTAAAGATCAAGTTACACTAACTTATGCATAAACAAAAAATTAAATTAAAAATAGGACAAATCTGCTGCAGCTCGAACATGCTGTCAAAACCAGTGTTCCAGTTTGGCATGGTGCTGAATTAAGATGACTGCAGGATGGCAACATAAATATTTTTGATTTTTAGAGTTAAACCCGAAAGATTTCAATCTGGATAAGCATCGTAAACCATCGGAAATGGCAACACTGGCACACTGCAGTTCTGGCATGACGCACACATCCACTGTCCCTGTTTGATGCAGGTAAAACTTCATCTTTGAATGACAACAAGCAACATCAAGGTACAGGGTAATTTTCCACCATTTGTGCCATCTACTCATGGAGTGTACCAAGAAAAAGCAGGCCCGCAAGTTCGATCAGTCATTAATTTTTTAATATTGCACCATTGGTGGCAGGGCTCCCTGTCAGCAGCTCAAAGTCAGAAAAAGGCCCCTTCAGTCCCTTGCATCGAGTACCGATGGCTGAAAGAAGTTCCATGGAGCAGGAGATGATGATGCTCAAACTCCTTCTTTCACCATTATACAGTAAACTCTTGTTTAAACGGCACCTAATCAACCGGAATTCTTTAATAACCGGCAAAACAGATAGCCGGTAATCTTGCCTAATCCATCCATTTTTCGTTTTTCCGAGTCAGAGTTTCCCGCGGTGGCCGAGTTAGTCACTTTTTTTTGTGTTAAAAATTGCCTACCTCTCTGTTATCCGGAATTTTTAATCAACCGAGACCATTCCGGTCCTGTTGGTGCCGGATACGAAAGAGTTTACTGTACATTGTGAAGTCAGTTGTAGGTATTTATTAGTTACTTAAACAGTTTTATTTACTCATTTCAAAATTATTTTGCTGATTAAACCCAAGTTCTGATTACAAAGATTTGGTTTTATTTTTGATCACAACTGATTTAATACACTTTTTAAAAGCTGAATTCAGGGGTAAAAATAAAGCCCCTATATTGGAAGGGGTTGAATTTTCTGTGGTGGTAGCAGGCACGATCGGTGGCGGGTTGGCTGGGAAAGTTGTTTTTTTTGACACCGCTTTCAACTCGCCTTTCCCACAGGCCCATCTGTCAGTGTGGAGCCGACCTGACCTGCAGCGGCAGGGGACCCAATTCAAATCATTATGAGGTACTTTACTGGCACAAGAGTTTTTTTTCCCCCCTATTTTTTAAAAATTTCCCTTCATGGCCACGGGATTCACACAGCTCAGGAACCACGTCTGTCAACCTGAGGCGTGAGTTCTGTGGCCGTTGCTCCAGCTGATTACTTGACAACATGGAAAACAAACCAAAATAAAAACATGTTGATTACATTAGCTAACAGATTGATGGAGATTCTGTTCTACTTGAAAAGCTACTGGTAAATGTTAATTTTTCACTGGCCATTCTTGGCTGTTGCCTTCCAACTGAACAGTAATTGCAGTGAATTGATCTGCACTATGAAAAATGACACATACTATTTTAAAACATTTTTGTGTTGTTTCTGGTCAGATTTTTCTCACAGTATACTGTGATTGTCCAGTTACACATTAAATCAAGTCATCATAACAATTTCATTCTCATCACTCATTCCACTGGTTCAATTTGTTTTCAGTCCCTGAATATGACTAATTTAATTTTTCAGTCTGAGACTTTAGGGTGAATTTCTACAGAGGTTCTCTCACTTGTCCATCGTTAACTTCAACAGAAGAGCTGCAGAAATCACAAACACATTGTAAGCATTATTTACACGGTTTGTCAGGGATTCCGCAGCTCTTCTGCTGAACTTGCAGAAGATTGTAAATCCACCCCTTTACAACTACATTTAAAATCTGCTTAATTTTATGTATTACTTATACACACATCTTTTATTTCTACCAGTTATTGATACAAGTCTATAGATGTGACTAAAGCACCAATAATTCCCCAATTAATGTACTTTCTTAATTATGTTCTTGATCGTATTTGTAGATGGAGTCATATTACTTCGTGATAATTTTATTTAAATATTTCTTTGTCACTCATAACTTATTATATTATTGTACAGTAAAGATTCAATACCCACTATGTTAGATTAAACTTAAAGTTTAATGTGGCCAGGATCCCTTTAAGGATCCCGGCTGAAATCGCGTCATGAATGATGTCACCAGATCCGCTCCATCTAATTGGGCCGGGTAACGAGCTGGGCAGGCTTTAATAGGCCCCATTAAGGTAAGTTCATTGTGTACAGCAGGATCGTGACTCGCCATGGACACCGCCCAGGTAAGGAAAATTCTGGCCAAGGTTTCAAGATAAACAGAAAGAATATAGGAATCTGTGGAAATGAAACACTTGGCATACAGCACACAGTGAAGAAAGGAGTTAAAAAGGAGAGGCAAAAACTAAACTGTGCTGCTTGTCATATTGCTAGTGGGAAATGTCACTGGTGCAAAGACATTCCAGGCCAGAAACACTGAGTATGCACTCAGCATGTTGTATCAAAGATGCACAATTAAATGCTTGAGGGATCCACTATCCTGTTTATGCTCACAGCTGCCTTGAGGGATACTAACTATTGCTGGTGAAACAATCTTGTTACATTTAAGGATTGTTTCTCTAACAAAAAGGGGTAAAGGGGTGAATAAAAGCCGGCACCAGCCTGCCTGTCCCTCACTACTGTCCTGACCCTTTTGTTATATCAGTTTATAGGAGGCACTTTAGCATTTTAAAGGAAGCAGAAACAGTTTTTTTTATAACCTTTTTCTGAGCTGTTTTACCAGGCTGAGCAAGCAGCACTTTACAACACCAAAAAGATTTATTTAGAGCCAGGGCTGTGACTTATAAAGGCAAAGGAGGCAGTTTGCAGTTGTATTTGACCTTGCTAGACTGCTGTGTTCAGTATTGGTCATCGTATTACAGGAAAGTTATTGGAGGGAGTCCATCGGAGTGTTTTGGGGCTGATTCTTAAACTTATGAGGAAAGTTTGTTGTCCTTGGAACCTTACTCTCTGGAGAAGAGGAGTGTGAGGGGAACTTGATAAGAGATCTTTTAAGATTTTCAGGGGAATGGAAAAATTAAATGCTGTTAAGTTCTTTTGTTGCCAATGAATTTCAGGAGTACAGGGTGGCAAAAGAAAATATAAAATTAATGTAACATTTTTCAGTAAGAGGTGATAGAATTTTGGCACAATTACCAATGGGAGTGGTGGAACAGAAAACCATGGGAACTTTAAAAAAAAGTACTGAATAAATTTCTAGTAGATAAGATTCAGGGATATTAACCCAGGATCACAGTAAGGAAACTGATGGGAGGTTTGGAAGAGTAGGCTAGATGCACCAATCGTCTTCCCCTGCTCAAACACTACTACGTCACTGTTTTTTATATTCTGCTGTAATATGTAACATCTATAGTCACAAATAAGAGGTGAATCACACTATTTTGCTTGGGAATTCTGCTTGTTTGCCAGAACGAGCAAGGAGTACGAAACTATGAGGTTCACAGCTGTTCCACATTGCACTGTGCTGTTACCAGTTAATGAGGGCCTTGCATATACAGGAAACTCTCGTTTAAACGGCACCTAAATATCCAGAATTCTCTATTAACCAGCAAAATTCTCGCTCCAAAAACAACACCTCAATAACCGGCAATGTTGCCGAGTCCGAGTCTCCCGCGGTGGCCGAGTTAGTCAGTGGGGGTAGTTCTCCAAACTGCCACTACTCGGCTTCTTGGCGCTGTCGGAAGTCGGAACACCTCAAAACCCCTGTAACAGGAGTCTGACTCTCCCGCGCTGCAGAAGATTTTGCTTCATTCCTCAAATTTGCTGAAAGGCATCCTTGCTATTCTACCCAAGAAGTTATGCACCTCCATATTCTGCATTCCACCTTTCTACAAAAAAGGCAAGAGTCCACTAAGCAAGCAGACATCCGGGACATGTTTAGGAAAGCTTCCAAAAGAGTTGAAGCAGTGGAGTGGAAGTGCCTGAAGAATCTGTTGAAGTGCATGAGCCTGATGACCCAGCTGACATGGATATTCCTGATGAACCAGTTGACTTGGAATAAGTGTACAGTCAACCACAGTACTTTATATTGTACTGTACAGTTGTTTATAAGTTTTGTTTTACTGTTAACTAATTAAAAAGTTATGGATTACCCTCAACTGGCAGTACTGTACTTAATCAAGCATCTTCCACCATCCATTTAACACAACATTCTGTAGGTGAGTACCCAATTACTGTATACTGCACATTTCTTGATTTTTTTATTTTTCTTTGTTAAAAATAGCCTCGGTAGATAACCCTCTCCGTCATCCGGAAACTCGCCGGTCCCGTCGGTGCCGGATGAAAAAGAGTTTCCTGTAATGCAATGGCCAATCCAGCAATACATACACTTTCAGTATCAATTCAAATGGGCTTTCTTTGTGCTAGTGATGGGGCAAACAGCAGCTGGTTTTATATTTCGCTTAGTGGGGTGCCAGGGCTACTGGCTCCTGACATGCAGATCTCACCAGGCCGGCTGCAATTTCACAGTTCACTTGCTAGATGACTGAAGGTTGGCTGCCAGGAAGACCCGGTTTAGCAATATGGGTCTGGCACCCCACTAAATGCAACATAAAAGCACCTGGAACTTGAGAGTAAACGAAAAGAATAAAACTAAAAACATGTACGTTAACAAAGGTCACAATCTTTAGAAGTTAGAATCATAGAATGATACAGCACAGAATGGGGCCATTTGGTCCATCGTGCCTGTGCCAGCTCTTTGGTAGAGCTATCCAATTAGTCCCACTCCCCTGCTCTTTCCCCATAGCCTTGCATCTTTTTCAAGTATTTATCCAATTTGCTTTTGAAACTTCTTACTGAATCTGCTTCCACCACCCTTTCAGGCAATGCATTCCAGATCATAACCTCTGGCTCTTTTGCCAATTACCGTACTCTATTAGAACATAAGAAATAGGAGCAGGAGTAGGCCATTCGGCCCCTCGAGCCTGCTCCGCCATTCAATGAGGTCATGGCTGATCTTCTGCCTCAACTCCATTCACCGGCCCTATCGCCATATCCCTTGATGCCCTTACTAGTCAGAAATCTATCGACTTCTGTTTTGAATATATCCAATGACTGAGCCTCCACCCCCTCTGGGGCAGAGAATTCCAAAGATTCACCACCCTCTGTGTGAAGAAATTTCTTCTCATCTCAGTCCTGAATGGCCTACCCTTTATCTTGAGGCTGTGGCCCCTGTTCTAGACTCCCCAGCCAAGGGAAACATTCTCCCAGCATCCACCCCATCAAGCCCTGTAATAATTTTGTATGCTTCAATGAGATCCCCTCATTCTTCTGAATTCAAGAGAATACAGGCCTAGTTTACTCAATCTCTTCTCATAGGACAGTCCCGCCATCCCGGGAATCAATCTTGTGAACCTTCGTCGCACTCCCTGTATAGCAAGTCTATCCTTCCTTAGGTAAGGAGACCAAAATTGTACACAGTACTCCAGGTGTGGTCTCACCAAGGTCCTATATAATTGGAGTAAGACTTCTTCACTCCTGTACTCAACTCCTGTTGTAATGAAGGCCAGCATACCATTTGCCTTCCTAATGGCTTGTCTCTATTTATAAAGCCAAGGATCCTGTATAACTTTTTAATAGCTTTCTAAGATGTGTGTACAAACACCCCCAGGTCTCTCTGTTCCTGCATCCCCTTTAAAATTGTACCATTTAGTTTATATTGCCTCTCCTCATTCTTCCTACCAAAATGAATCACTTCACACTTCTCTAAATTTCATCTGCCATGTGTCTGCCCATATCACCAGTCTGTCTATGTCCTCCTGAAGTCTGTTACTATCCTCCTCACTGTTCACTACATTTCCGAGTTTCGTGTATCTGCAAACTTTAAAATTATGCCCTGTATACCCAAGTCCAGGTTATTAATATGCATCAAAAAGAGCAGTGGCCCCAACACCAAACCCTGGGGGATATCACTATATACTTCCCTCCAGTCTGAAAAACAACCGTTCATCACAAAGTTCCACAAAAGTAGGGTCAGAAAGAGCATGTCTACTTGAACACAGGCTTTAGAGATACAGAGACTCACCCAGATTGATAACCTCTCTCTTCCCCTTCAGACTCTGACTCACCTGCTGTGTATTTCCAGCACTTCCTGTTTTTATGATCAAGATTTCACAATCTGACCCATGGCAGCCATTTCTACACCCGTTATACATTAGCCTATACGGGCATATAAAGTGAATATATTCTGAAGATAGCACTGCTGCTGCTGCAAAAAAGATGGAACTTTAAATCTCACTGGTTAAGACCAAGAAATTCTACAGGAGTGAATTTTTCAAGCCCTTTGTGGGGCATTCTCTCCTAGTATCAAGTGGCAATTACATCAAATTTTAAGTCACAAAGAAGATCATAAACATGCTTATAACACAATATACAAATGCAATTGTTATAAAATATTGTTTGAATCACAATCAAGTGACAGGTACTGATAATAGAGGGATCAACCATTCTTCTAATCAATATACAGGTAGACTATCCTTTATCCGAAAACCTCGGGACCAGCCGTGTTTCGGTTTTCGGAAAATTTCGGATTTCGGAAGGTATTTTATAAGACTGGGAAATTTGTCGGGGGTGGGTCGGCGGGGGGGGGGGTCGGCGGGAGTCGGGGTCCGCGGGGGTCCGCGGGGGGTCGTCGGCGGGGGTCGGGGTCGTGCGCCACTCTGGTCATGTCGTGCGCACGACTTACGCTGAACGAAAAAACCTTCGGTTTTTAGAGGGTTTCGGTTTTCGGAAGTTCGGATAAAAGGTAGTCTACCTGTATAGAGAATAGACTTTAAGTGCATCCTGTAAAGCAGCCTGCTACTGTTTTCTTATTCCAGTTGTGATAAAACTTGTACTAGGAATAAATACTGAATCCACATTGCAAACCCTGTCAATTGAAAGATATGGAGAAATCCAGAAGTTCAACTGGTAAAAAATAGAAACCTGAATGATAAAACTTGCTGGTGGAGCACTAGAAGGGAATTGGTAAGTCATTCAACTGTTACCACGAAAACATCTCAGTGTGCTGTGTATATAGATTTATCTAAAAGAAAAAGTTGGCTGCTGGGTGTGTGCCATTGGCTGTAACACAATCTCAGGGGTTCTGGTAACTACATAAACAGCCCAAGCTTTGCTTGCACGATTCAGGATGTCATTAAGACCACCCCACCCCCACCCCTGACTGTTAAAAGTGTTGTAATGTACTCCAAGCCAGCTGTTGTACTATACATAGCATGTTACATAGTGAGGATATGTTAATCACTGTACGGAGGTCATGCGACTGATGGGCATTCACTAATCTACAGCAGTAGAACTCATGACTCACTCACCAAACAGGAATTCTATCATGTGACTGACACCGTAGATAAATCAGAGTGGAACTTCATTATTGTAAACCTCTGATTAGCACAAACTGGTCCACAGGAAACTCCATTCACTACATAATCAGTAAAAATGTGTAAAGCCTCGATGAGGTGAATCCTTGTTGAGAGATAATTTGCTGGTGCCTATAAGTTTTTAAACAATCATGTTTGATAGCAATGAAGGTGGCGTTGTTCAACATTTACAAAAATCATCAGCATCAAACAACAAAAGGAAGAAAATTGGCAATTACACTTCTATCTTTTCCATTTCTCCCATGAAAGTGGTAACTTACACTGGCCCACAGATCTCTGGAAGGCAGCAACCCTCTCTTACCTTGCTTCGTGTGTGAGTCTAGACATGGAATGTCAACAGGCTTTACAAATGGAGCAGCCATCACAGCCAAGTGCGATTCTGTCCTTATTCAACATACATTTTCCAGCAGGGGGCACTGAATCACAATTAGGAGGAGTATCTCGAGTTTTGCAAGAATTTTCTCCTTCGTCCAAGGGCACGGAGGCCAATTTTAGTCTCTTTCACTGCTTTCCCAGCTGAGATCAGCTAACTTGACACTGAACACGAGACTTTGGTCTGTGAAACTCACCATCATATCAGACAGCTAAATTACACACGGAACAAAAAAAGTGTCGGGAGTGTAGGAAGGTGGTGAAGCAGTGATGACGCTCAATGACTCAGCTGGTAAAGTCATAATTGTAACAGTCATAAAGACTAGATGATGCAGGAGCAGTTCCTGCTCTGTACTACAACTGGCCTCAGCATTCCTTAGATAAATAGGTGACAATCTGGAAGGGCTCCCACTCCAGTTTGCTACCTAGTAGTAATTGCAGAAAAGTGCACATTGTACGGACATCCGGTGAGGACAGGATTAGGCTCTGTTATGATATCTCTTCTACGATAGAATCGCCAGCAAGCACTCAGACTAGGTTTGCACATGCAGAACAGCCACTTGGGAGAGGTCCCAGATGGCACTCAGCCCCTGTGAAAAAATATCCCAGAAGTACAAAATATTCAGGAGAGGAGGAGAAACAGGCAAAGAAATTGAGCAAGCACCAACAGAAAAATTACAAACACTCTCTGTTCAAGTACTAGGGATGTGATCCCTAAATGCTTCAAGTTGACCTGAATACTTTCACTGCTTTTTTTGCAACTTTAGTAGCATTACCACATAGGACTTCTCAGAGAATCAGATGCCTTCACGTGTATTCTTGAAATTACTCAGTACATGGGTTAATAGGTTAAACGGTAATTTAGTGATATGTCAATTTGCAGTGTTAAAAGGCACCATCAACTCCCAGTGCACTGGTCTCGAACACTAGACAGCATTCTCCAATGTTCAGACAACAGTCTTGCCTGTGGTTCTCCAGACCTGCTGTTGGATCTATCTCTCCCGTGTAACCAACTGGACGGCAGGAGGCGGCTTAGCAGACATGAAATGTAAAAATGGGAAAAGGGGTCCTCTCCCAGGACCCACACTGCATCGATCCATAACATCAAAACAGTAAAAGGAAATCAAATCAGGAGTTTTGAAATGGTTTCTTTGTACCAAATAGCAAAAAAAACTAAATAAAGCAGCACAGGGCGAGCAATTAATAAAACAGCAGCATAATGAGCTAATATTGGTAAAAATGGTCATAATTCACAAAGCAACAAGGACAAAATCAGTCTTCGCCAGGAGCACAAAACAAACATATAGCAAATCAGCAGCTGGTTTTACACTGCGCTCAATTATCTTTTCCTCAGACTTCAATGGAAAAGAAAATCAGGCACAGTGTAAAATGGGCTGCCGATCCGCTGTGAGCCCACCACTGCCGAAGACCAATTTCAATCCAAACATCTCTAAGCCGTGTGTACCATCTACAAGATGCACTGCAGCAACTCGTCCTGGCTTCTTCAGCAGCATCTCCCAAACTCGTGACCTCTACCACCTAGAAGGACAAGGGCAGCAGGCACATGGGAACACCATCACCTGCAAGTTCCCCTCCAAGTTACACGTCATCCTGACTTGGAAATATATCACTGTTCCTTCATCGTCGCTGGGTCAAAATCCGGAAACCTTCCCTAACAGCACTGTGGAAGTACTTTCACCACACAGACTACAGCAGTTTAAGAAGGTGGCTCACCACCATCTTCTCTAGGGCAATTAGGGATGGCCAATAAATGCTGGCCTTGCCAGCAACGCCCACATCCTAGGAACAAATAAAAAACAGGCACACAAAATGGTAGTGAATGAGGCTTGCACTTAAGGGTCTGCAGCACTCACCACTACTGTAATGGTGCTTATGAGCAGCTCTTACTCATTTTAATCAGCACACAGGCACTTGCTTCGTGCACTCGCCACACAGAAACATTCCTGTTTAATCGCTGCATTGAAAGATTTTAAATGATAATAAATGATAATAAATGTAATTTTAAAGGAAACATGCTAAACTCTTAGCTGAATTCCACCCATAAAATTCAAATAGACAGTTAGGGCTAGATTTTCATGGAGTCATCATGGAGGAGTGGACTCTATCATCCCCAGTACCCCTCCCCCTTTGCCCGGCACCTTCCCGTGCAAGCGCAGGAGATGCAACACCTGCCCTTATACCTCCCCCCCTTCCCACTGTCCAGGGCCCCAAACACCCCTTTCAGGTGAAACAGCGATTTACTTGTACTTCTTGCAATCTAGTATACTGTATTCGCTGCTCACAATGTGGTCTCCTCTACATTGGGGAGACCAAACGCAGATTGGGTGACCGCTTTGCGGAACACCTCCGTTCAGTCCGTAAGGGTGACCCTGAGCTGCCGGTCGCCTGTCATTTCAATTCACCGCTCCATTCCCACTCAGACCTCACCATCCTCGGCCTCTTGCATTGTTCCACGGAAGTTCAGCATAAGCTCGAGGAACAGCAACTCATCTTCCGATTAGGCACTTTACAGCCTTCCGGACTCAATATCGAGTTCAACAATTTCAGATCATAACCTCGGCCCCTATCATATTTTTATATATTTTTTATCCACCCTTTTGGTTTGTGCCTTTTCCTTTTTTTCCTCTCTCCCACATGGCAGCTGTCTTTCATTCGGCCGGCGCATTTCACACTTCATCTGGAGCCATCTTTTGTCTCTTTACCTGTCCTATTACCATCTCATCTCGCCTTGAATATCTCTTAATGTCTCTTAACGTCTCTTCACCTCCCACAGACCTTCCCTTTTGTTCCTTCATCCCCTCCCCCATTTCCCAGCTCCCAAGTCTGCTCCGCCATTCAATAAGATCATGGCTGATCTGATCTTGGCCTCAACTCCACTTTCCTGCCTGTTCCCCATAACCCTCGACTCCCCTGTAGTTCAAAATAAGAACATAAGATCAAAATAAGAACACAAAAGAAACATAATGCATGTGAAAGACTAGTGAAGCTGTATTGCCAGTTGTTGCAGTGAGAAAAGGTCAGTATCCAAAAACAAAACCCAGCACAAGCGCTCGTGGAACAAGCTCCGAGTAGACATGACACAGACAAAGAGTCATACTGGGGCTTGGCAGCATGACTCTTGACACTGTTGGGGGAGGGGGTTGGGAAGCATGTGAACCAGAGTTTTTTATTTTATTTTACTTCTTATCCGCGAGCAGTACCATGGGATATCATGAGCAAGTAGATATAAACATAAGTTTAGGAGATGGTAACAAGATTACCTCAAGATCTCAGTAAACTCAATTTAAAAAAGCCAATTATGAGGTGCAGATGTGCCTTTCACAAAAAAATAACCCAATGCATCACCAAGAGGAAAATGATCCCAGCAAGAGAACAATCATCATTATAATAAAATACAACCAATTCCTTACTCTACAATTTGAAATCACACGGCAAAGACTCCGCTACCATACCAGGACAGGCCTCTCATACGACAAGGGCTGGAAACAAATGGCAAAAGCTGGGCTGTTGTAATAGGTGATAAGTATCCAGATTCCCAAACTCAGTGGTATTAGCAGCAAGTGCAAATGTTAATGGCAAAGTTTACACACAAAGAAACACCCACAAGACTTATTTGATGAAATAGAGGTTACAAATTTGTTAAGGATAAATACAATCTTGAGGTTTCAGTTGATGGTCGTGGTCTCATAACACACTCCCACTTACCTATTTTCTCTATCATCCACACCTTTCTAAATGACTCAAAAGCTTGCAGATTTCAACTGGGCTGAACTGCCTCCTTTCAGTGAAACACCATCAATATTACATTAACATGGAGCATTATATCCATTTATTTTTAGAAAAATTCATTTAGAATGGGAGGAAGGACAGGGGAGAGATGGTTGGGAGGGAGTACATGAGGAGAGAAGTATTGGCATAAGAATGGGGGTGGGGGGGGAGAAAGAGAGGATGGGTGTGAGGAAAGGGACAGGGCCCGCATGTGTGCTGGGGCTTGGACAATTTGCATATAAGTGTCTCACTGTTGTGTTGGGGGCCTGGCTTTGTGTGTGTGGGAGGCCTCGACATTTGCATGCATGGTGCTGCCTCTTAATATATGGAGTCTCACAATTTTGTGTAGGAGGTTGTATGAATTTTCTGTGTATTGGGACTCATTTCTGCAAAATCATGCGGTCCACTCACTGGTTTCGACATGTGTGCTATTCCCCAGCTCCCAAAGGTTGGACATCCTTGATCTAGGCTCACATGAATAGCCACTTGAAGTACTTACAGAGGGCAACCTGTAGCCCAGTAGGAGTCTGTGTTTTCAGTGAAGAAGTGGAGATACTTCGGAGGGAAAAAATCTACAATCACTGTCCGAGTTTCCAGGCTGAATTGGAAATTATATCATCTCTTCCCTGCCATTCACAGCCTCCCTCCCCAATTGTTGACATTCAGCTTGAATGTGCAATCACACCTCTGGGTTCTCACCCTTCTACAGCAGTAGGGTCTGACCACAATACAAGCAGTGAGAATTTTTAAATTGACAATCACCATAGATTTATGCATTTACAATTGATTCTTGCTATTTTACACAGGCAATTTGAGAAGCTGTGGGTGTATAAAATGACAATGGACGCAAATTAAGATCAATTATAAAAGAAAACTTGCCGTAGTCGGGTAAGGCAGGTGAGCCACACAGCCCAGAATCGCTCCCCAGTATCTACCGAGTACGTTGATCTCAGCCAGGGCAGCAGTAAGGGAGCTATAAATGGCCTCTGCATCGTAATGCTGACCAATATCCACTGACCCTTGCTGCAAAATGTGAGCGATTGAGTGAGTGAGAGAGCAAGAGATAAAGAGAGACCGAGAGCACGAGAGAAAGAGAGACCGAGAGCACGAGAGAAAAAGAGAGTGAGAGAAAGAAAAATATGATGTCAGGCGAGGACAGGATCAGGAACAAAAACAAAAACAGAAAATACTGGAAACACTCAGCAGATCTGGCAGCATCTTTGGAGGGGAAGGTATGATTAGCATTAACCCTACCATTCTCTCTCTCTCCAGATGCCGCCTGACCTGCTGAGTGTTTCCAGCATTTTCTGTTTTTATTTCAGATTTCCAGCATCTGCAGTAGTTTGCTTTTTTTGAAGACAGGATCAGGTTTGGCTTTGATGCCCTCTCCACCTGGTGTGGTCGAGCAGCCTGTCGGCACTCACTCTTTACTTCACACGTTAAGAATGGCCACTTGAGCAGGTCCCAGAGTGTGGCGGGCATTGGTGAAACCATACATCAGCAAGGAGACAACAGCTTCAGGAAAAGGTGAGGGTTAAACGGGCAGGAAAAGGAGAGAGGGATTTTTCTTTTGAAGTAAAGAAACTGCATTTTAATCATTGCACAAGTCTGAAAAGAATGCGGATACACAGCAGCAGCAGTTTCCTTTTGCAGAATTTGTTCATTTTAATTCTACAATCACCATTGTGGAAGCAACAGCACCACATTGATTGCAGCGGTTGAAGAAGATGGTCCATCACCACCCCTCTCGGGGCAACCAAGGATGGGCAATAAATGAGGCCTTGCCAGCGTCATCCACATCCCGAGAGCAAATCTTAAAGATTCTAAGCAAAGTCAGGAGTGTCTTCACACCAAGCTAATATGAAAATAAGTTTTCTATTAAAATAGGTTTTAAATTACATTCACAGCCATTTAGTTTTAACTATGCCAAAAAATATATAATTGAAGCTGTAAAAATATATTCATCAGCAATTGGAACACTGATCCTATATCGGTGCTATTAAACATATTACTTCAATGTGTCACTATGGAGGGTGGGGGAGGGGGGGGAAAGGAGAGAAGAGATGGCTCCATCCCAGCAATCACTATCATGTGCCTTTAGTTACTTTTATCTTCTTGTACCACTGACTCCTGCAGCTGGTAGAGACCGAAAGCTAAATGTGCTACATTTTTGTTAAGATGGTGGCCCCTCTTTTTAAAAAAAAAAATGGCACCTTCCTGACTACTACCATTCTGTCTGTGGCCAGTAAACGCACTGTCCTGATGGTGGCAGCAGTAGTGATTTATGACATCAATACCTTGCACACACGCCATAGCTATTAAACCACCACACGCAGTCTGTGCACGTGCACTATAGCAAGACCAGAGGCGCAGTTGATTTACAGGACCAGCGGCGCCATCCACTGGCAAATGCAGGACTGCAGCGCAGTTAGGTTGCTCTCCTCAGGCTTGGGCTGGAGTATAAAAACAGTTTTGAATACTGAAAGTCAATTTGTAAACAGCAACTGTGAGCATGCATCATCAGGCAGGCAAAGAAAGAATTATAAAACTCTGATTTATATTAGAAATAGGTTGGGTACCTACTGCCAATGAAGTTCCTTTACATCATGTACGATAGCAAAATACTGCGGATGCTGGAAATCCGAAATAACAACAGAAAATGCTGGAAAAACTCAGCAGGTCAGGCAACATCCGTGGAGAGAAATTTGAGTTGACGTTTTGGGTCGAAACCCTTCTTCAAAACTGGAAAGAAAATAAAATAGATCAAAGGCAAGGCTGCGATCGAACAAAAGAGACAATAAAAGCTGCCTTTTGTCTCCACGGGCCTATTACCATCTCGTCTGGCTTCGAATACCTTTTATTGTCTCTTTTGTTCGATCACAGCCTTGCCTTTGATCTATTTTCTTTTCTTTCCAGTTTTGAAGAAGGGTTTCGACCCAAAACGTCAACTCAAATTTCTCTCCACGGATGTTGCCTGACCTGCTGAGTTTTTCCAGCATTTTCTGTTGTTATTTCCTTTACATCATGCTAGATTCATGTTAGTTGTCGTTTCCTGAAACGTGGATTTCATGTAGACAGTTGTAATCTGAATGTAAAACTCACTAAAACCAGCCGCTCCAAAGGCTTGAGCGCAGAACTGGGTAAATCGTAATCAGAGTTGATCGCAAGCAGAGTGGAAGAATTTGGTGATAGTAGGAATTTGGTGGCGAGGAGGAAGGCAGTATCTCACGCCCAACTCAAAAGAAGGACTCTAAGTTAAGTATCTAGATGTCTAATATATAGTTTCTTTGTGTTTAGTATCTCTGTGGTTCTCGTTAACTTGAGTAAATTTTTGTCTTTTTTCTCTCGAAGTTAGGTCAGTGGGTTAAACTAAAGTTTAGTTAGTAGTCTATTAAACAGAGATGGCAGGGCATCTCAGTCCTGTCAAATGCACATCCTGTGCCATGTGGGAAGTCTATGATACTTCTTGTCTCCTGGACAACCACATGTGCAGGAAGTGTTGTCTGCTGGAGGAGCTTGAGCTCTGGGTTTCGGAGTTTGAGCAGGGGCTAGCGTCACTGCAGTGCATCTGCGAGGCTGAGAGCTTCATGGATAATGGATAGCACATCTCAGGAGGTAGTCCCCCTGCAGCTTAAGAGTTTGCAGACAGAGAGGAATGGGTGACTGCTAGATAGACAAGGAGGACCAGGCAGGTAGTGCAGGAGTCAATGAGTGCATCTCATTCTCCAACCGGTATTCTGCTCTGAATACTGGTGAGGGCAATGGTTCCTCTGGGGAGAACAACCAGAGCCAAATCCAAATTCACGGCACCATGGGTGGCTCAGCTGTATGGGGGGGGAGAGAAGGAAGATCGGGGAAGCAATAGTGAGAGGAGATTCAATAGTTGGGGAACAGACAGGCGTTTCTGCGGCCGCAGACATGACTCCAGGATGGATGGTATGTTACTTCCCTGGTGTCAGGATCAAGGATGTCACTGAGGACATTCTGAGGGGGGAGGGTGAACAGCCAGAGGTCGTGGTCCATATCGGTATCAACGACATAGGTAGAAAGTGGGATGAGGTCCAGGAGGCAGATTTTAAGGAGCTAGGAAAGAGATTACTTAGCAGGACCTCAAAAGGTAGTAATTTCCAGATTACTCCCGGTGCCATGCGCTAGTGAGTACAGAAATAGGAGGATAGAGCAGGTGAATGCATAGTTGGAGAGATGGTCATGCAGGAGGGAGGGCTTTAGATTCCTGAGGCAATGGGACCGGTTCTGTGGGGGGGGGGGGTTGGACTTGTACAGGCCAGACGGGTTGTACCTCAACAGGGCTGGGACCACTATCCTCACGGGGAGGTTTGCTAGTGCTGTTGGGGAGGGTTTAAATTAGCTTGGCAGGGGAATGAGAACCTGAGCCTGGATTCAGAAGGGAGAGAAGCAAAGCTGGAAATGAAGGCAGAAAATTAGTAAGTGAGTTTGGAAGGCAGAGGAAACAAAGGCTAGAAAATAGACAACAAAGGGGGTTGGCAGTGCTTAATGCCATATACTTCAATGCAAGGAGTCTAGTGAATAAGGCAGATGAGCTGAGGGCACAGATAGACATGTGGAAGTATATCATCATAGCTATTACTGAAACATGGCTGAAAGAAGGGCAGGAGTGGCAGCTCAACATTCCTGGTTACAGGGTTTTTGGACAAGAGAGGGGGATAAAAAAAGGAGGGGGGTTGCAATATTGGTTAAAGAAACAATTACAGCTGTAAGGAGGGAGGATATGTTAGAAGGATCATATTGAGGCCATATGGGTTGAACTGAAGAACAAAGAAGGGACAATTACACTGCTGGGAGTGTACTACAGATCCCCAAATAGTCAGAGGGAGATAGAAGAGCAAATATGTAGGAAAATTTATGAGAAGCGCAAAAACAATAGGGCAGGAATAGTAGGGGATTTCAACTAGCCTAACATTAACTGGGATAGAATCAGCGTAAAAGGTATAGAGGGTGCAGAACACTTAAAATGCATTCAGGAGAACTTTTTTTAGCCAGTACATAGCAAGCCCAACAAGAGAGGGGGTGGTTCTGGACTTCATTTTAGGGAATGAAGCTGGGCAGGTGGAAGGGGTATCAGTGGGAGAGCATTTTGGTGGTAGTGATCATAATTCAGTTAGATTTAGCGTAGTTATGGAAAAGGACAAAGATAGATCAGGAGTAAAAGTTCTCGATTGGGGAAAGGCCAATTTTACTAAGCTGAAATGTGATTTAGCAAAAATGGACTGGAAACAGCTACTTGAAGGCAAATCAGTGTCAGAGCAGTGGGAGGCATTCAACGAGGAGATAGTGAGGGTTCAGAGCAAATATGTTCCCACAAAGAAAAAGGGTGGGACTCCCAAATCTGGAGCCCCCTGGTTGTTAAGGGGCATGCAGGGTAGGATAAGGCAAAAAAGGGAAGGTTATGTCAGATACCAAGAGCTAAATACTACAGAAAGCCTAGAGGAGTATAGAAAGTGCAGGGGTGAAATTAAAAAGGAAATTAGGAAAGCAAGGAGAGGGTATGAAAAAATATTGGCAAGTAAAATCAAGGAAAACCCAAAGATGTTTTATAAATACATAAAGAGCAAGATGATAACTAAAGAAAGAGTAGGGCCTTATTAGAGACCAAAAAGGAAGCTTGTGTGTGGAGGCAAAAGACATGGGTATGGTTCTTAATGAATACTTTGGGGTAGATTTTCCTGAACCTGTCGGGAAGAAGGCAGGACTTCCCATTTCGGGTTTTTGACCCGCCTACTTAGACGTCCGGCCAATCCGCGTGATTTTCCCTTGATTGACCTTGTTGAGCCCGCCCAGCGGGCTCAGCAGGCCAATTAAGGGCCACCCGGCAACAGGTGACGTCAGAGACTGCAATTTCATCTGTCAAGAATTCTTGACAGATGAAATATCAGTGTTTCACAGCTGTTTGAAGCTGTGAAACACTGACACTCTGAGTTCTAACATGAGTCCTTCTGCACAGACTCAGTTAGAACTCTCACCGGCACTCAAAGCTGAAGGCTGTCACTTTTCACAGATCGCAGCCGTTCAGCTTTCAGTTCCGGCTGAGTGATGGGCTCCCGACGGCTACAGGAAGAAAGGCTGTTAAGGTAAGTACAGGTAAGTAAAAGTTCTTTACACACTTTAGACACACCAAACACATTTACCTTTACACTCATGCACCCATCACTCACCTGGGCACCGACATCGCGACCCCTCTAACTCCTTCAACCCAACGGCCCGCCTGCTCTAACCTGGCGTGGTTTGGAGCCGTCGGGAAACCCACACGAAACCCCTCAAAATAGGGATTAGGCTAAAAACTGCCTGTTAACAGGCAGTTAATTGGCACTAATCCCTTCCCGCCTGGTTTCGGCGGGTCCCAGTGCGGGGCGGGTACCCGCCGCCCCTGAAACTTACGTGGGGCGGGGTTTTGGGCGGGATGGTGTCGGGACCCCCAAATTCGGGATCCCCCCCCCCCCCACACACTTGAAACCCCGCCTGACGGCTCCACGAAAATCTAGCCCTTTGTGTCTGTCTTCACAAAAGAGAGGGACGATGCAGACATTGTAGTTAAGGAGGAGGAGTGTGAAATATTAGATGAGGTAAACATAGCGAGAGAGGAAGTATCAAGGGGTTTAGCATCTTTGAAAGTAGATAAATCACCAGGCCCGGATGAAATGTATCCCTGGCTGTTGAGGCAAGGGAGGAAATAGCAGAGGCTCTGACCATAATTTTTCAATCCTCTCTGGCTACAGGTGTGGTGCCGGAGGACTGCTAATGTTGTACCATTCTTTAAAAAGGAAGGGGTAGACCGAGTAATTACAGGTGAGTCAGCTGAACCTCGGTGGTGGGAAATTATTGGAAAACATTCTGAGGGATAGTATTAATCGTCATTTAGAAAGATACGGATTAATCAAGGACAGTCAGCATGCATTTGTTAAGGGAAGGTCATGTCTGACTAACTTGACTGAATTTTTTGAGGAGGTAACAAGGAGGGTCGATGAGGGCTTTTGATGTAGTCTACATGGATATTAGCAAGGCTTTTGACAAGGTCACACATGGCAGACTGGTCTGAAAAGTAAAAGCCCATGGGATCCAAGGGAAAGTGGCAAGTTGAATCCAAAATTGGCTCAGTGGCATGAGCAAAAGGTCGACAGGTGTTTTTGTGACTGGAAAGCTGTTTCCACTGGAGTTCTACAGGGTTCAGTCCTGGGTCCCTTGCTTTTTGTGGTATAGCACAATGATTTAGACTTCAATGTAGGGGGCATGATTAAAAAGTTTGCAGAGGATACAAAAATTGGCCGTGTGGCTGCTAGTGAGGAAGAAAGCTGTAGACTGCGGAAAATATCACTGGACTGATCAGGTGGGCAGAAAAGTGGTAAATGGAATTCAATCTGGAGAAGTGTGAGGTAATGCATTTGGGGAGGGCTAACAAGGCAAGGGAATACACAATAAATGGTAGGATACTGAGAAGTGTAGAGGAACAGAGGGACCTTGGAGTGCATGTCCACAGATCCCTGAAGGTAGCAGGACAAGTAGATAAGGTGGTTAAGGCGGCATACGGAATGCTTGCCTTTGTTAGCCGTGGCATAGAATACAAGAGCAGGGAGATTATGCTTGAACTGTATAAAACACTAGTTAGGCCACAGCTAGAATACTGCGTACAGTTCTGGTCACCACATTACAGGAAAGATGTGACTGCACTAGAGAGGGTACAGAGGAGATTTACGAAGATGTTGCCAGGAATAGAGAATCTTAGCTATGAGGGAAGACTGGATAGGCTGGGGTTGTTCTCTTTGGAACAGAGGAGGCTGAGGGGAGAGTTGATGAGGTGTACAAAATTATGAGGGGCCTAGATAGAGTAGATAGGCAGGACCTATTTCCCTCAGCAGAGAGGTCAATAACCAAGGGGCATAGATTTAAAATAATTGGTAGTAGAATTAGAGGGGAGTTGAGGAGAACTTTTTTCACCCAGAGGGTGGTGGGGTTCTGGAACACAGGGCTGAATTTTGCCGGGGCTCAGAGTGTGGGTTTGGAGGCGGGTCCGCTGTCAAAATCGAAATGATTGACAGCGGGTTGGGAGCCCGCTTCGAACCCACCTCCATGTAAGTTTCCAAAGTGTCGGGTTTGCGAATTCAAAACAGATCCAACACCAAGCGGCGGTGGAGGCATTTAAGATAGCTAAATGCTTGTTAAACACATGTTAACTACTATATTGCCAGCCTATTTCTATTTTACCACTTTTTTTTTTTACGAGGTTCATGTCGTCCGGAGATCATGTCAGGTAAGTATATCAGGTTCTCTCTGTCTCCCCATTGCTGTGAATAGGTGACAGCTGCAAAAGTGGTATGAAAGCTACCATTTCACAGCTGATCACTTTCCAATGTCAGAAACTTGAGCCTTCAGGACTTGGAAGACACTTTTGAGCTGTATGCAGTTTGGAAGTGTTTGGAGTAAACTCTCTATCCACTGTCACCTCCTTGGAGCAATTGACAGATCACTTCTGTCATCTCAACTTCAGCTACCATCTATTCCAGTAACATCAGTGCCCTTGAAAAAATCTCACCTTGGTCCTCTGAATCCCTCTACGATCAGCCTCAACACCAACATCGCCAGGCACACCAATATCATCAACAACACCACCAACTTTCTCCGCAATCACCTGATGCTGCACAGGACACAAGCCATCAGCACCCGACCAACGTTGCTGCCTGGGAGGACAGCGATGGCCATATTTACTTCACTTGATGCTGTACACCCTGGCTGCCAAATGATGTGCCAGGTTGACACCATCCCACACCAACACCTAAAGCATCTCTATAATGTCCAAGCCATTCTTTTCACACTCTTCACATTTGTGGGCGGGCGGGGGAAGGAAGTTATGCCTCAACATTCACTGGAACTCACTAAGATAATCCAAAGGTGAGCACAGATCTGTTCAATAAGGCAAAGTGTTGAAAATAAAGATTTCAATGTTTGACAACACATTAACAGAAAATTTACATGAACACTGCATAAGACACCCAAGTGACTACCCTTATGTGTTGTTCGTTGGTATGATTGGACTAGGATGAGGGCGAGTGTGAGGGGTGGCTAGTAAGATGGGGAAGTGATAATGTAGATAAAAAGGGATAGGTGGAAGTGCAAGGTAAGTTGGTGTGAGTAAGGATGTGCAGGAGTAGGGTAGGGAAGGCAGAGTGATGGGGATGTGGCGAGTGGCACAGCAGGATGAGGTTGAGTGTGGCTTTGCAGTAACGTTTTGTGATCTACTGAGATCATTGAAAGGTTTGTGCCACTGCAGCCAGGTACTCTTGACGACATCTCTGCTTGTGCCCGCCTGTGCAATGTGCAATCAGGCTGCGCTGATCTCCTGGGGAGGTCTCTTCCGCCCTTGGAAGGAAAGAGAATCTCCATGTGCTGTGACTCCCTCCATAAGCATATGGAGGGAGTCATGCGAGAGCCTGGGTGCAACCATCCACCTTTGTGCAGTGCTTGTCAGTGTTTGCAGCACCTCAAAGCTGCAGAACCCAACAGAACAAATGTCAAAATGAATGTGGACATGGTCCCTTTAAGAAAACCGGCTGATGACGCGTCATCAGACCCGCTTCCGTTTAATAGGACGGGAACCCTGCAGGGTGGGCTGAACAAGCCCAATCTACGTAAAATCACAGAGAGCGGGCTGGGACCGCAACACCGAACCCGGCTGGCGAAATCGCGGCCTCACTGTCTGAAAGGGTGGTAGAGACAGAAACGCTCATCACATTTAAAAAGTACTTGGATGTACACTTGAATTGCCGTAACCTACAAGGCTACGGACCAAAAGCTGGAAAGTGGAATTAGGCTGGATAGCTCTTTTTTGGTTAGGTCGAATGGCCTCCTTCTGTGCCATAAATTTCAATGATTCTATACCAGCTACCAATAGTGATAGGGAGTCCTGGCAACTTTACATTCATCTTGCAGCTCATGCTTCAGGAATCGGCAGCACTAGTGTGGGTTCGCACAATGTGAAAGCAGCTAAAAAGAATTACACCACTAGGGAGGAGTGCACAGTACTGGATTCATCCCCAATCTATGTGCCTTTTTTAGTCATTAGAATTTATGTCAAATCATCTCAAAATAGGGATTTAAAGGGGAAATCAAAGCCCGACAGTATAGTATTTGTAGATCAGATTTTAAAAATTCCATCATGTATATAAGTGATATAACCAATTATGTCAACTAAAGTAGATCAGTACAGTACATTGCACCTCGCTCTAAATTCACTGATTCTAAATTCAATTTACAGTATAAAGGCTTCCAAAAAATGTACTCACATTTTTCTGAAAATTGTCTGACCTTGGAATCTAATCAACACATGCTTGTTCCACAGAGTGCGTCATAATTTGGACTTGGAGCTAGTTCTACACAAAGGCCCTGGTCCAGCTGACAGGAAAGACAAACACTCAATCAGCAGCACGATTTAACGTTGACCCATGCAAGTGAACAAGTCGTTATCATTTGCTTGCCTACTGTATTTGACTAAGCTGATGCTATTTCAGTGAGCTTTAGTGATTTGAATAACAAATACCCATAGCCACACGCGTCTTCACAAAACTTAGCAGAATGGTCTCCACTCTCACCGTGACATCTGCTCTCAATGTGGATCTACCACCATTTCTGTTCCCACAGGTGATACAAGTTTTCTACAGAGAATTATGGGCACACAGTGTACATGTTAAGTAAATGGTGCACTGAGAGTCTACAACTCGGCCTCATTGAGTTTATTACAGTGCAATGATGCACCAGCACATAAGCACTAGCCTGTCTAGTTCCATCTGTGACAATTATAGCAAATAGCTCATCGCAAGTATAACCTGACTGGGTCAGAATTGTTTGGGCACCCTTCCCAATATCGCCTCCTTTGGCTCACTGTCTTTCCTTACGCATCTGTGAAGCACCCTGGGATATTTTTCTACATTTAAGGCACTATATAAATGCAAGTTTCTGTTGTTGTAAGCATCAGTTTAATTTACCTGTAACTGTCTGAAAGACTGCATTCCACCCTCCCCCCACCCCACAGTGAACACCCACCACCCTGCTCCTTGGCAGCCAGAGGTTGCTGGCACTGATTCATCTGAAGCTGGAAAAACATTAAACAACTGTGCTGCCACTTCATCTACTCTGCAGTCTTCAGTCTCTCCCTCTATCCCGCTGCCTTTGTTTACCAAATTAAAAAGTAATTCAGCACATCATCCCTGGCAAAAATGCAGACAGCGCACAAACTCAGGAAATAAGGCATTCACCATCACGGGATGATAAGTAGAAGCAGTAATTAGGCAGATTTGCTGCATTAGATGTGGTATTTTCTGTTCTATATAATAAAAACTGATTCAAATTTTGCAATGCATCATGGGCAACTCGGTTACAATTTTCAACCAGCGTCCTTATGTCCCCCTTACTATAAAGGTGCTCTCCGATTGCAAGAGTGCTGGACCCCACCACACAGTATAAATAACTCAATGCTCCTTCTGTTGGAAGTCACCAGAAATGGGGCTTCACTCACTGCCTCGAACCAGAAGTGTCATTGGCAAAGCTGAACAGCTTCTGTTGGCAAGGTTTGCCATCAAGCCTGTCATTTTGGGATGGGAAAAAATCCACAAAATGCAATTTTGTAATAAAGTCACTTTGAATCATGTATGAATCTCACAATACAGCCTGTTGCCAAATCCAGTCTGTAATTACAGAGCACTGCCACTGGAAAATGTACAATAATTATATGAAGAGGAGTTAAAGAAACTATCCTGTCTCGTTCCATCTGTGACAATTATAGTAAATGGCTCATCACAAGCAAAACCTAATTGGGTCAGAATTGTATGGTCACCTCTCAATATCGCCTTCTTTGGCTCGGTGTCAATTTTTGCCATTACGCCTCGGGACTTTTTTTTGTTAATCATTGCAAATGCCACTATGAAGATGATTATCCTACTGGTAACACGTTCCAACAGCTACTGGGTATGACCAGGCAACAAAACGATATTTTGATGATCTGAATTACACTAACATTTTATAAAAAGGCAGTGGAGTGGTGTATAGCACAACACGCAAGTTGCTTTTACATTGAATGAGACCCACGCTAATGTAGTCTGTTTCCAGAAGTGTGGATCCCACACAGCTGATAGCTAGTCACATGTAAAACAGCCAGGACCCGCTAAAAATGGGTTTTCCGGACTGTCAGACTTGACAAGTCCCAGCAGCTTTACATTCAGCTATCGCTGGCAGCTTGAGACAGTATGTACATGTCTCAGCAGTTTCGATACATTTAATATTCTTAGTTAACTTAATTATTTATTCACAAGAAAGTGCTATGCCATTTCACACAGGAATGTTGCAGTAAAGTCAGATTAACCAGCTAAAGTGATGCACCCTGACCTAATCGCACTGAACTGATGCAGGTCCCTTGCTTACAAAGCTATGTTCCTGTCTCTGTAACCACCGCCAGCCCCACAACCCTCAGAACTCTTGTGCTCCTCTAATTCTGGCCTCTTGGCATCCCGGGTTTCCTTCGCCCCATATATTGGCATTTGTGCCTTCAGCTGTCTAGCTGGAATTCTGGAATCCCTTCCTAAACCTCTCCGCCTCTGTACCTCTCTCTCTGTCTCTGTGTTAAGACGCTCCTTAAAACCTACCTCTTTGACGAAGCTTTTGGTCACCTGTCCTAATATCTCCTTATGTGGCAGTGTCAAATCTTGTCTGATAATGCTCCTGTGAAACGGCTTGGGACATTTCCTACATTAAAGGCAAGTTGTTGTTGTATGTTCCACTATTCCCTTACAAGTTCCAGGAATGAAAGATAGGATGGCAATTTCCTGCAATAAACAGAGCTCAGCATTTTGCTTCTGAAACAACAACAAACTATGCAATAAGCAGCAGATTGTCATCATCCAAGGACTTATCCTTGAGATGACATTGCCACTATTAGCTTCATCCAACCATTACGGTTCAGGGCTCTTACATGTGTCGCATCAGCAGTAAGGCCCATGCTAATAGGGAGCACTTTTATGTTGTCATCAACGTTCCCATTAAGCTGCGCGGCGGTCTGGAGGTCCTGCACAGGCCACTCACCAGCTTTTCAATGCAAGAAACCACGCTTGCGCAAAATTTGAATGGGCCACACAGCCAGTTAAAGGGACCGCGCACCCAAAAAAAATTAGAGGAAACATTGGTAGTCATCCAATCTTGTTCTGAGGCTGCCTCATAGAATCATAGAATGATACTGTACAGAATGAGGCCATTTGGCTGATCGTGCCTGTGCTAGCTCTTTGGTAGAGCTATCCAATTAGTCCCAGTCCCCTGTTCTTTCCACATAACCCTGTAAATTTTTTCCCTTCAAGTATCTATCCAATTCCCGTTTGAAAGTTATTATTGAATCTGCTTTCACCACCCTTTCAAACAGTGCATTCCAGGATCACAACAACTCGCTGCGTAAAAAAATGTTTCCTCATGTCACCTGTGGTTCTTTTGCGAATCATCTTAAATTGGTGTCCTCTGGTTACCAACCTTTCTGCCACTGGAAACAGTTTCTCCTTATTTACTCTATCAAATCCATTTATTATTATGAACACCTATCAAATCTCCTCTTAACCTTCTCTGCTCCAAGGAGAACAACCCCAGCTTCTCCAGTCTCTTCACATAACTGAAGTCCCTCATTCCTGGTACAATTCTAGTCAATCTCCTCTGCACCCTCTTTAAGGCCTCAATATCCTTCCCTAAAGTGTGGTGCCCATAATTGAAAACAATATTCCAGCTAAGGTCTAACCAGTGTTTTATAAAGGTTTAGCATAACTTCCTTGCTTTTGTACTTTATGCCTCTGTTAATAAGGCCAATGATCCCATTTTTTAAATTTTTTTTTATAAACAGCCTTCTCAACTAGTCCTGCTGCCTTCAAAGATTTGTGTACATACACCCCCAGGTCGCTCTCTTCCCGCACCCCCTTTAAAATTGTACCATTTAGATTGGCCCAGAAATTCGGGTCGGAGGCTTCCCGCGGTGCAAGCCCCCGGCCTGCACTTACCTACCGCGCTGGCCGTTGTGCTGTGGGCCCGCGTGGGATTCCGATCCTGGGCCTGCTGCAACTGCCGGCACGCAGTGCTTGCGTATCCCAGGGGTGCAGTTAGTTCGATGCGTCCCCTGGGATCACGTGGGTCATGGAGAGCCAATGGTAGCAGGGAATGCTTCATTCATAAGTTTGACAGGACCCGTCAAACCTATAAATACTATAAGCCCCAAAACATCATTAAATCTTCAAATAAATAAAAAAAATCACATTTTTAAAATAAACTATAAATTACATGAAATAACTATTTTAAACAATAATTTAAATTTTTGAAAGAATTAATTACATTTTCTAACGGGGCTAAAAATAAACTTACCTTTCTTTAAAGTATTTAAAAATAATAAACCTGTGGAAAAAATGTTTTAATTTTAATTAATTCACCACTTACCTTGTAAAAAGCAGGTCTTGTGACTGCTTTTTACATGTCTAACTTCTGGAGACTTAACTTCCCGGGAAAATCTGCAAAAAAAACGTAAGTTCGATGCGCACGCGCTGCCTCTCCTGCGCACGCGTTCGACTTCTGAACCCCTTCTTTCAGGGGAACGCAAGTGCCGGTTTCCCGTGCGTGCGCAGTGCATGCACGAAACTGACACTTCCATTGGGCTTATGGGTGAGTACCCCGTGCGTACTCACCCGTGGAGACCCGAATTTCTGGGCCATTATATTGCCTCTCCTCATTCTTCCTACTAAAATGCATCACTTCACACTTTTCTGCATTAAATATCATCTGCCATGTGTCTGCCCATTTCACCAGTCTGTCTATGTCTTCCTGAAGTGTTACTATCCTCCTTGTTGTTTACTCCATTTCTGAGTTTCATGTCATCTGCAATCTTTGTAATTATGTCCAGTATACCCAAGTCCAGGACCAAACGCAGATTGGGTGACCGCTTTGCAGAACACCTCCGTTCAGTCCGTAAGGGTGACCCCGAGCTTCCGGTTGCCTGTCATTTTAATTCACCGTTCCATTCCCACTCGGACCTCACCGTCCTTGGCCTCTTGTATTGTTCCATGGAAGCTCAACGTAAACTCGAGGAACAGCACCTCATCTTCCGATTAGGCACTCTGCAGCCTTTCGGACTCAATATCGAGTTCAACAATTTCAGATGATAACCTCGGCCTCTATTACACATTTTTTCTTGTAATTTTTCCACTCCTTCCCCACCCCCCCCTTTCCTTTTGTTTCTCTCTCACACCTGGCAGCTATCTCTTGCCCTGCCAGTACACTTTACACCTAATCTCAGCCTATTACCATCTCGTCTAGCTCTTTTTTGTTTCTTTCACTTCTTTTGTCCGATCGCAGCCCTGCCTTCAATCTGTTTTCTTTTCTTTCCAGTTTTGAAGAAGGGTTTGACCCGAAACGTCAACTCAAATTTCTCTCCACGGATGTTGCCTGACCTGCTGAGATTTTCCAGCATTTTCTGTTGTTATTCCAGGTCATTAATATATATCAAAAAGAGTAGTGGTCCTAATATCGGCTCCTGGGGAACACCACTACGTTCTTCCTTCCTGTCTGAAAACAGCTGTTCACTATTACTCTCTCTGTCTCTTAGCCAATTTCATATCCATGCTGCCACCGTCGCTTTAATCCCATGAGCTTTAATTTTTCTAACAAGTCTATTAACGTGTTTTGCTAGGTTAAAGGCGCTATATAAATCCATGTTGTTGTCGTTATTATGTGGTACAGGAGACTTTGTTATATCCGGCACCGATGGGACTGAGCTGTTGCCAATCTATCAAAACTGCCGGACATACCAGCGTTAATGTTGAAGCATACGGAGGTTTTCATCTCCATATCTGACAACAAACACTGTTGCTTAGCAACAGCTTCTAAACAGTCAGCCCGTACCTTAGAAGCGTCTCTGTAGCTTAGCAACAGCTTCAGAGAGACTTTGCAGAGCCTGACTGTTGGAAAAAAAACGCCACGAGAAGAAAAAAAACCTAACAAAACGGCTCCTGATTTCTGCTGGTAGATCGAGGTTTCCGGACATACAACCTCCGGATAAACCAAAGTTTCCTGTACTTTGTCAAATGCCTTTTTAAAAAGTCCATATACACATCAACCGCACTACCCTCATCAACTCTCTGTTACTTCATCATAGAATTTAAACCAAGTTAGTCAAACACAATTTGTCTTTAACAAATCCGTGCTGACTTTCATTTATTAGCCCATACTTTTGCAAATGCCAATTAATATTGTCTCAAAGTTTCCCCACCACTGACGATAAGCTCACTGACCTGTACTTGCCAGGTTTATTCCTCTCCTCTATTTTAAACAGGGGTGTAACATTTGCAGTCCTCTGGCACCACCCCCATATCTAAGGAGGATAGGAAGATTGTGGCCAGAGCATCTGCAATTTGTACCCTTACTTCCCTCAGTACCTAGGATGCACTCTATCTGGACTGGGTGACCTTTCTACTTTGAGGAGTGCCAATCTTTTAAGTACCTCCTCTTTATTTTAACCCTATCCAATATCGCTACTACCACCTCCTTTACTACTACAGTACATTGGCAGCATCCTCTTCTCTAGCGAAGACAGTTGCAGATATTCATTTAGTACCTCAGCCATGCCCTCTATCTCCTTTTTGGTCCCTAATCAGCCTCACCATTCCTTTGACTATTTACAAATTTATTATAGACTTTTGGGTTCCCTTTTATGTTAGCCGCTAATCTATTCTCATACTCTCCCTATGCCCCTATTAGTCCCTTTTTTAGATCTCCTGTGTGAGAGCTATGGAAAAATAAAGTGAAAACATGATGTACTGAAGTTACAGTATGTGCTGTGGGATTCATATACATTTCTCATGTCACTGGAGTAACATGAACAATTCCTGTGTTACGATGGATGTGTCTGGTATTCAATTACCAGTAATCAACATCCTTCATAAGCAGTGTTAATTCAGACTCACCCAGGGGACTACAAAAATTCACCATTGACTTGACAGATTTGAATGGGAATTAAAATGCATGAGTCAAAGCAGAATTTTCATTGTCTTCTTGAAAGACATGAAAGATGAAGGTCAAAATGAATAATGACCAAAGAAAGGACAGCATTAAGATTGAAAGGAATAATTTGTAAAGCTTATTCAATACGCAGTATTTAAATTTACGCATCCGAGGTTTATTGTAACAGATTAACATGGCATAGTAAATGGGCACAGATTTGTGAACATGGGCAGAAACATTTCTTAGTGATTTTCACACCTTTTAAAATATGTACTCTTGCAAACTGTATCTGGGAAGACACTAACCAGCAATATGGTGTAAAATACTCACTTGACTAGACCTGAACACAACAGGCAGGAGTTTCCGCTCGGTTGTGCTGGTTTTTTCAGCTCAATTTGCCAGAAATCAGCCAACCCAGCGCAAAAGATCGAAGAATTTCAAACGCAAATTACATCCAGCGTAAATTGAGTTTCTGCAATCTTTTGCGCTAGTTTAAAAACATTGCGCTAGAAGCCGGCCCCGCCCATAAAGCTGGTCACAACCCCCAGATTGAATTAATCGCCATTGCAAGTTTCCACTAATTGCACCCGTTTGCGGGACTACGAGGAGGCTCTTAAAATTAAGCATTTAAAAAAAAAAAATGTGCAAAGACACGAATAGGTACGTTTTAAAAGCTTTTAACTTATTTTTAATTTACTAATTTAATACTGTACACACCAATGTAACTTGTAAATGGTTCTGTATAGTTTTTTTAAAGTCATTTGCAGTTATTTAAAATCAGGTTACTCACAGGTGGTGGACTAGACACTGATTAAAAATGCTTATTTTTTTTGTGATAAACCTATTTTCAGCTGTATTAATAAAGCTGCACCAGGTTACCACTCTTAAATGTGTCAAGGGATATGTTTTAATGCAAATTTTTTTTTAAATTACATTCCGAAATGCTGCCCAATTGCACTGGTTTATGGCAGATATTGAGTCGGATTTTCCGATCGGAGGCTTCCTATGGGCGGATGCCTCCGATCGGGAAAAATCTACGCACTTACCTGCTGGCTCTGTAGGTCCCGAGACTTCCAATCCTGGGCCTCTCCTGGTGCGCGCGCGCAGAGGCCCAGGTATCCGAGGGGTGCAAGCAGTTCGTAAGCATCCCCGGGATCACGTGGGCCATGGGGAACCAATGGAAGAAGGGAATCCCCCTGCACACTTTTGACAGGTCTTTACGCATAGATCTGTCAAAAGTATGAATGGGGATCACTTAAAAAAGTTAAACATTAAATATTTTTTTAATCACGTATTTAAAATTAGTTACAATTACATTAAATTAAGTATTTTAAACAAAAATTTTATTTTTTGAAAAAAATAATTAAAGTTTTTTACAGGGCTAAAAATAAACTTACTTTTTTTTAAAAAGTATTTTAAAATTATAAATGTGTGGAAAAAAATTTTTTTTTAAAAACTCTCATGCGTAAGATTTTTTAAAGGTTTTCAGTGGGCGAAAGTGGTGCAAAAAGCGGAACTCTCTGCCCGCGGAGGCCCTTCTCCTGGGCAGACGGATGATCTGTCAAGAAGTGCCAGGCTTTAGCACATGCGCTTCACATGCCTGAAACCGGCACTTGCGAGGCCCCTATGGGTACGTACGCACCTCGTACGCACCCGTGGGGGTTGGAATATCCGTCCCTTTATGTTCGCCGATATGCAAATTAGTGAGTAGAAACTTGAGGGAAAAAACTCTTCTCAAAACTACCGCAGTTTTGGGCGCAATTTGCACCCGGATCACCGATTGCGCCCAAAGCGGAAACTCCAGGTCAATATCTTATCTGTCTTCCTATGGTCTTCTGCAAATAATCTAGTCCGACACGCCGTCGTTCAGATGAGACGTTATACTGAGGGCCTTCCTGACTGTTCAGGTGGGTGTAAAAGATCCACGGCACTATTTGGAGGAAAAAAAAGCATAGAACAGAGAGTTCCCTCCGTGTCCTGACCAACACACATCCTTCAACAAACACTTCAAAAACAGACTATCTGTACATTCATTCAGTTGCTGTCTGTGGGATAGTGTGTGCAAAATGGCTGCTGTGTTCACTTACATAACAATTACTTCAATAGTGATTCATTGGCAGTAAAGTGTTTTGGGACATCTTGACTGAGGCATGGATTGTTGTGTGGTGACGTGCGGTGAAGATCATGTCTATTGTGCCCCTTAGTGGGCGGAATCCACACTGCGACTCTGGGAGGAGCTCTTCGGCCACTGGGAGAAGGCGATTGAGGAGGATTCTTGCGATGACTTTCCCTGTGGCAGACAGCAGGGAAACTCCTCTGTAATTACCGCAATCGGACTTGTCACCTTTCTTGAAGATGGTCACAATTACGGCGTCTCTGAGATCCCCTGGCATGCTCTCCTCCTTCCAGATAAGAGAAATGAGATCATGAATTTGCGCCAGTAGTGCTTCTCCGCCATGCTTTAGTGCCTCGGCGGGGATTCCACCTGCTCCTGAGGCCTTGTTGTTCTTCAGTTGTCGGATGGCCTTTTCAACCTCATGCCAGGCTGGGGTTGTGCCTCTCCGTTCTTTGCCCGCAGTGGGGTAGGGTCAATTATAAGAGAAATGCAGGGAACAGCACCAACCGCTGTACATGGCCTTCTTTGATCTCAAATAAGGCCTTCGACACTGTCAACCGTGAGGGATTATGGAGTGTCCTCCTCAAATTCGGCTGCCCTCAGAAGTTTGTCACCATCCTCCGCCTGCTTCACGACGACATGCAAGCCATGATCCTGACCAACGGTTCCACCACAGACCCAATTCACGTACGAACCGGGGTCAAGCAAGGCTGCGTCATCGCACCAACGCTCATCTCGATCTTCCTTGCTGCAATGCTCCATCTCTCCCTCAGTAAGCGCCCCGCTGGAGTGGAGCTAATTTACAGAACAAACGGGAAACTGTTCAACCTCTGTCGCCTCCAGTCCAGATCCAAGGTCGTCCCATCCTCTGTCGTCTAATTACAGTATGCAGACGACGCTTCCGTCTGCACTCACTCGGAGGTCGAACTTCAAACCATCATCAACACCTTCACCGAAGTGTACGAGAGCATGGGCCTTACACTAAACATCCGTAAGACAAAGGTCCTCTACCAACCTGCCCCCGCCACACAGTACTGCCCCCCATTATCAAAATCCACGACAAGGCCTTGGAAAACGTGGACCACTTTCCATACCTCGGGAGCCTACTGTCAACAAGGGCAGACGTCGACGACGAAGTCTAACACCGCCTTCAGTGTGCCAGTGCAGCCTTCGGTTGCCTGAGGAAGAGAGTGTTTGAAGTCCAGGGCCTCAAACCCGGCACTAAGCTCATGGTCTACAGAGCAGCAGTGATACCCACCCTGCTGTATGTCTCAGAGACATGGACCATGTACAGCAGGCACCTCAAAGCACTGGAGAGGTACCACCAACGCTGCCTCCGCAAGATCCTGCAAATCCATTGGCAGGATAGGCGCACCAACGTCAGTGTTCTTGCTCAGGCCAACATCCCCAGCATCGAAGCTTTGACCACGCTCGATCAGCTCTGATGGATGGGTCACATTGTCCGCATGCCCGATACGAGACTCCCAAAACAAGCGCTCTACTCGGAGCTCCGGCACGGCGAGAGCCCCAGGTGGGCAGAGGAAACGCTTCAAGGACACCCTCAAAGCCTCCTTGAAAAAGTGTAACATCCCCATCGACACCTGAGAATCTCTGGCCCAAGACCGCACAAAGTGGAGGAGAAGCATCCGGGAAGGCACCGAACACCTCGAGTCTCTTCGCCGGGAGCAAGCGGAAGCCAAGCGCAGGCAGCGCACGTCAACCTAAGCACCACCCACTGTCTGCCCCACTTGTGACAGAGACTGTAGGTCCCACATTGGACTCATCAATCACCTGCAAACTCATTTTTAATGTGGAAGCAAGTCATCCTCGGTTCCGAGGGACTGCCTAAGAAGTTGTTGTGTGGTGGAACAGGAAAAAAAACTTTAATAAAAGCTTTCTCCTGAGTTTCCTCACCTTGACAACAAATAAATAATTCATCAAGTTGTTTGTTTTCCCACTTTAAAAAAAATCTACTTTGAGAGAAAAAACTATTCACCCCTCTTCATCTTTAATAGGGATAACTTTGAGATTTAGGTTTGTTTCTAAGGTTCATACAATATCTAATTTGGTTAGGCTTCCTTCATAAACCAATTCAGTTAACAAGAGACCACTGAACACTTGGCTCACCCAAAAAATATTAAAGATGGCACAGGATAAAACAACCAATTTAATTATCAGAAACAGAATAACTTGGCTTCAACATTAAAATAATACATTAACTGTGTTCAACTTAACATTGCATAACCTAGTTCAGAATTACTGCAGCCTTAGCTGGATTCAACTTAATGTAGCATATCAGCAATATTCAACTTTGAGGATTACATTATTTACTTGGTAAAAAGTTAGTTGTTTTCAGTTTAAGTGCAACAGATAGCAATCTCTTCGTATTTAAGTTTATATCATGGACAATTTAAGTTGACATAAGGACACACAAAACCTCGGCTCAGCAGTTCCACTGCTGGATCAAAACACTTGTTTCAGGCCTCTGCGATACATCTCAATGATTCGTTTGTAGTCCTTCCTGGTGTGTCTTCCTTTTCAAATTTCAGCCAACACTTTACAAGCAGTTGTACTATATTTTAACTGTCACAACTATGATCGGATTCCTCTGAGGCAAGTTTGAATACAATCTAAGGGTTCAGTTGCAATACAGCAGCAAAATCTGTTTCTTCCAATGCTGAGTTAGGTCAAGGAGTGGTACTGCTCACTATTCCAGCATCATCCTGGAATGCAAAGATAACCCCCGGCTTCTCTTCACTACAAACTGTCTTCTTAAACCCCTCTCTCCCACCCTCACCTCTAACAACAAGTTTGAGGAGCTCATGGACTTCTTTGTAACTAAGATTAGGACCATCTGTTTTGCCTCTGCCACTTCCCTCCTTTCCCCTAGCGTGCCCCCCTGCCCTAGCCCTGAACTCGCATCTTTCTCCAGTTTCTCGCCTATCTCCTTCACATGCCCTCTGAGTTCATCTTGTCCATGAGACCCACCTCCTGCTCCCTCAAACCTATTCCCACCAAACTGCTGACCACCCAACTTCCCTTCCTGGTCTCCATGTTAGCTGATATTGTTAATGGTTCCCTCTCCTCCTTTTGGAGAGGAAAGTGAGGTTGGAGATGGGGCAGTAATGTCAAGGACAGAGGGGTCAATGTTTTTTTTTTTTGATGAGAGTGGTGAGGACGGCAGATTTGAAAAGGGGAGGATGAGCAGCTATTTCCTCCAATTAAATATTGGGAAGACCGAAGCCATCGTCACAAACTACGTTCCCCAGCCACCGACTCAATCCCTCTCCCTGGCAACTGTCTAAGGTTGAACCAGACTGTTTTAGCAAGCTTAATGTCGTATTTGACTCTGAGATGAGCTTCTGACCACATATTTGCTCCACCACCAAGACCACCTACTTCCACCTCCATAACATCGCCCGACTCCGCCCCGTCTCAGCTCATCCACTGCTAAAACCCTCATCCATGCCGTTGTTGCCTCTAGACTTAACTATTCCAATACTCTCCTGGCCGGCCGCCCATCTTCCACCCTACATAAACTTGAGCTCATCCAAAATTCTGCTGTCCATAGCCTAACCCGCACCAAGTCCCGTTCACCCATCACCCCTGTGCTCACTGACCTACATTAGCTCCCAGTCCGACAATGCCTCAATTTTAAAATTCTCGTCCTCGTCTTCAAATCCCTCCATGGCCTCGTCCCTCCTTATTTCTCACCTCCTCCAGCCCTACAACCAATTCTGGCGCACCACCACTGGGGGCCATGCCTTCAGCTGCCTAGGCCCTAAGCTCTGGAATTCCCTCCCTAAACCCCTCTACCTCTGTCCTCCTGTAAGACACTCCTCAAAACCTCTGACCAACCTTTTGGTCATCTGCCCTAATATCCCCTTATGTAGCTCAGTGTCTAATTTTGTTTTGTGAAGCCCCCTGGGACGTTTTACTACATTAAAGGCGCTATATAAATGCAAGTTGTTGTTGTTGGACTAGCAAACCAGAGGTCGTGACTTCAAATCCCACCATGGCAAATTGTGAAAATGAATTTAGTAAATCTGGTAATTTGTGGACAAGCACCACAAAAGCTGCCAGATTGTAGCATCTGGCTCAGTACTGTATTTCAAGGAAGGAAACCTACCACCCCTAGCTGCGACTCCAGTCCCACATTCTTGACTATCAGGCCAACTAGGGATGGACAATAAATGTTGACCTGCCAGTGAGGTCAAAGAACAAATAAAACACTGACACCACTGCACTCAGCACTAAAATATACAAACACACCAATCCAAATACCATTGAAAATGAGCAATGTCCTCTTGTCAATAAACTCATTTCATAACTCCTTTCACTGATTAAGGCTGTACAAAAACGGCAGTGTTTATTTGCAACACCAGTGGGTTGGACCAGATTTCTGATTGGTCGCCTTGAAGGACAAGACACACCCAGCAGTTTGTCTGGAATGTGTAATTTGATCCTGCCTGCTGTAGAGTACCTGCAATGTGTAATTTGATCCAGTCTTGTCAGGAAAGTGGAAGTATAGTTAGTTTTGTGAAGATCTTCTGTTATCTAGTGTTCTGCATTTGTAATTATAGTTGTCCTTGGCTGGTAAAATAAAAGACTTTATACTTTAATTAGTGCGTTAGTTACTTCTTTGGAGTTTTGTGTGTTATTTTCCTTCTGGAAGTGATAAAAATTCTTTAATTCAGAATGAAGGGACCGGGTGTGGGGGCGCGCGTGCGCATCCAACCTTCTGCCATATCAGCGAGTTCACATCGGAAGAGACCGTTCAACTGCTCAGTGTGTGAGAAGGTATTCACTAATTCATCCGGTTGGAACAACGTGATCCATGTCTAACAGAGGGGGGAGAATATGATCCGCCTTCCCATCTGGGACACGTTCTTGCTTTAACACCCCCCCCCCCCCCCCAACTCTCTCCAAGCTCCTCTCCCCTCCCCTCCTCCCACCAAGCTCCTCTCCTCGCGCTCCCCCCCCCCCCCCACCCCCCGGGGCTCCTCTCCTCCTCCTCCCCCGCCCCCGGCTCGTCTCCGCTCCCTCCCCGCCGCGCTCCTCTCCTCTCCTACCCCACCCTGAGCATGCGCAATTCAGGTGGGGGTGCGACGGTGTTTAGGCGGGGGTGTGACAGTGTTTAGGCTCCGCCCCCATACGACGCAGAAGGCCCCGTGCAAATAATCACTCAGTACAAAACAGGTTCTTAAGTGGCTCTTTTCAGGTGATGAGCTTTCTGATACTGTAACATATTTGTAGACATTAAAGGAATTTACATTTATATAGAATGTCCCAAATTGCTTCCCAACCAGTGAATTACCTTTTAAAGTGCAGTCACTGTTATGTAGGCAACTGCAGTGGCCATTTTAGTGCACAGCAAACTCCCACAAACAGCAATTGACAGAACAGCCAGTTAATCTGTAATCTCTGTCGTTGATTGAACGAGTGTCTATTCTTCTTAAAAAATCATGCTTTCACGTCTACTTGAATTGTAAGAAAAAGCAGCGTCTGTATTAACGTTTCATCGTAAAACAGCACCTCCAACAATGCAGCACCTTCTCTGCACTTCACTGAAGTGCCAATCTAGATTATGTGCTCAAATCACGGAGTGGATTTGAACCCTCAACTGTCTGATTCAAGGCAAGGGTACTATCATCTAAACACAGCTAACACTTATTAATTAACCTTATTGTTGTAGGTCTCAAAAGCAACTTCTACTATAGTCTCCCCAGTACTATAACTACACACGGGTGAGAACCTTTAATATGTCAAGCAGCAATTTTCCTTAAGTGGGAGGAAGCAAAATTCAGTGGGGGAATTTCTCCTCCCAATCCCCCAAAACACATGAAACTGCCAACATTGCAGGTGAGCTGTGAATCTAAGAACATCCCGTGTAGGTTGGTAAAGGGAGGGGAAAAAAATAGCTGAAAATCTGAAATAAAGACAGAAAAGACTGGAAATACACAGCAGGTCAGTCAGCATCTGACAAGGAAAATACAGATTAAAGTTTTGGGTGGAGACCCTGCGTCAGGACCAAGTCGGAAGAATACCTGTCTCTTCTATTTGCAGCATTTTCGGTTTTGATTTTGGTTGGTTAGTATCTCCGTTTCCTAAAGCTAAGCTCTGCATCACACTGGTGTCCACCAAGTTCTTTAAACTAACCCACTGCCAGGATGCTGCTTACAGATCTTTTGAACTGAAGTGGCCACAACTGGATTAAGATCACAAACCATTTTGCCCACATACTCCAATTCAGAAAGTACCATTTCATCCACTCCAAATTTTTGCAAGGGGGGGAAAATACAGAGATGATTACTCATTGCTTTACATCACTAGCTCATCCTGTCCTGACAATGTGATCTAATCAGTGTTTCACTGCACTTTAAACCATAAAACTACCCAGATCGAGTCAGACAACTGTCACAATGCTCTTTCTTCAGCCGACCCTAAAATCTCAACAGCTCAGAATATCAATGTTGACAAGAGCTTGATCACTTAGCTTCAGCGATCAGAGACTTTCAACTTTCCGTGTTCTAACTGACTGTTTCTGAGAACGTGAACAGGTACAAATAGAGACTGCCACTCATGAAACCACTTACAATATACCCTACGTGACCAGAAGATGCGATACGCCGCAATATCCTGGTCTAAATGCCAGAAAGACAATGTTTTTTTGTTAATTTAAAATGCTCATGTTTTAATGCCAGGATAGAAAAATGTAATTAGTATCCCATTTCCTCTCTATTTTACTTAAGAATATTGTAGATTATGCCTCACCCCCCCACCCCTGATGTACTACAAGCTAGCTGGTACAACGCAACACTGACTCAACTATATTCAGCCAAATGGGGGTAAAATAACTCTTCTGCAAGCCCACAACATGTACTGGTGGATTTAAGTATAAATATAGGAAAATCTAATTGGTTGGGCATATAGAAAACTGGATTAAGTTCTGTGCTTCATAATCATTCCATTTCCAATTTTTATTATTACAGATGGTCCCGTTAAAACATTTCACCCTGAAGCACAGATTGGTTTGGGTAACCGATTTTCATCGTTTCTTTTGTTTTAAATTGCAGCTTTATTACAGAAAAAAAATGTGCTGCCTTATCGTGTCGAAGGTTTGTGACCTGTGGCATGCTAAAAGGAAGCTTCACTTTTAATCAGCAATCAAACACATATAGCACCAAATTCTCAAACCACACTCAGTTCAACCCATTCAGTGTCAATAGCATTGAAATTTTCTACTAATTTTTACCAGAATGAAAAGATTCAGCGATAAAAGAAAATTATCACTAATTCTGAGAAATAAAAATGCAGTGTAATTAAACAAAGGGGGAAAAAGTAGTGTAGTAATTATTTAATATTAACGGAGTCATGCATGTTTAACCAAGCTCAGACAAACCATTTTGTCTCTTAACTTTATTGAACCCCAAAACACAGTAGATGGGTTAATAAAATAACTTTCTTTTATGTCAGTCTTATCATGGGGTACATTCCTTGTTAGAACACAGCCATTACTGCACTTTTTTCTTCATTGGAAAACAATGTACCTTGCCTCCCTAGTAAAGCTACTATTTTAGAGCCATTTTCCAGATCTAGGAAAGCCAGGAGCACTGATCTGAGCTGTTTCGCCTCCAGCACTGATGGGGCAATATTCAGTGGGGTATCTCCCAACAGCTGAGAGTCTGAAGAAATGAAAAGCCACAATTTGTGCATAATTTTTTATGGAATTTCCAACATGGGGAATTCCCTTTGTAATTACTCAAGCTTAAAAATGTCACCGCAAACCTACCAGTAAACTGCAAGCTACCGAGTAGCAGGCCAAATCCTTGATCAGATCCCATACAAAATTCTATGCAAGTTACGCTTTTAAGAACTTAGAACAGCTTTAGAAAGTGACGTGCTGAGCATCAGTGGCTGAACTGTGTTCTATTAAGTATTGCTCTGTTGAGTAGCAGAGTTGCTAGGGTCACCGGGCTAAGTACTGAAGTGGCGTGCCTAAGCACTGCTCGTCTCTCTGGACCTATGAAAAAAAACAGGCCTGCGCTGACTCGAAGGGAAGGGGGGGGGGGGGGGGTAGTGGTTCTAAAACAAAATGGCTGCTAGTCCTGCCCACTTACTCCTACAGTTATATAGGCCGGGATTTTGCCTACCTGGGCGGGTCCGGTGGGGGCAATGTCAGGTCACGGCCCTGCTGCTGGCTCCATCCCGCTGTCCAAAATGAACTTACATTAATAGGGCTTGTTAAGCCCACCCAGCGCGTTTCCCAGTCCATTTGGAGGAAGCCATTCGATATCATTCGTGACGCGTCATCAGCCGGTTTCCTTAAAGGGACCATGGCAACATTTCTTCTGTGCTGTCAGCGTTTTACAGCATCGAAGTGCTGCAAACACTGACAATGACTGCACAGAGGTGCAGGGCTGCATCCAGGTTCTCCCATGACTCTCATTATGCTTATGGAGGTCCTCTTCCCTTGCTATGGGTGGAAGAGACCTCCCTAAGAGACAAAAATAGCCTGGTTGGAGATGGCAGGAGGAGGTCAGGAGAACCTGGGTGCAGTGGTGCAAACCTCTCAATGATCTCATTAGATCACGAAACTTTAGTACAAAGCCACACTCAACCTCATCCTGCTGTGCCTCTCATCACATTCCCACCACTCTGCCTTCCCTTCCCTACTCCTGGTGTGGAGATGCCGGTGTTGGACTGGGGTGGACAAATGTAAGAAATCACACAACACCAGGTTATAGTCCAACAGCTTTATTTGAAATCACAAGCTTTCGGAGCGCTGCTCCTTCGTCAGGTGAAGTGGAGAGATGCATAAAAACACAGCTTATATAGTCAGAAAATAATGTCAGATGTTTACAGGTAATCTTTCTAACTGCCATTTATCACACCTCGGCAGAGAGATAATCACAGCAATCAAAGGTGTAAATGATGTCCAAACAGGTCAGTCAGGAAAACATTACATCAAAAAACAATGAGGTGGGGTCACAAGTTGCAGATGCTGGGGTCTGTATGAAAAACAAAACAAACCGACAAAAAACATTTTTTTTTGTGCTGGAAATCACAGCAGGTCCGGCTGCATCTGTGTGGAGAGAACAAGCCAACGACGACTCGAGTCTAGATGACCCTACGTCAAGTGGGGTTACATGTAGCGTGACATGAACCCAAGATCCCGGTTGAGGTCGTCCTCATGGGTGCGGAACTTGGCTATCAGTTTCTGCTCGACGATTTTGCGTTGTCATGTGTCTCGAAGGCCGCCTTGGAGAATGCTTACCCGAAGATCGGAGGCTGAATGTCCTTGACTGCTGAAGTGTTCCCTGACTGGGAGGGAACACTCCTACCTGGCGATTGTTGCGCGGTGTCCGTTCATCCATTGTCGCAGAGTCTGCATGGTCTCGCCGATGTACCATGCTCCGGGGCATCCTTTCCTGCAACGTATGAGGTAGACAACTTTGGCCGAGTCACATGAGTATGTACCATGTACCTGGTGGGTGGTGTCCTCGTGTGATGATGGTATCTGTGTTGATGATCTGGCATGTCTTGCAGAGGTTGCTGTGGCAGAGTTGTGTGGTGTCGTGGTCGCTGTTCTCCTGAAAGCTGGGTAATTTGCTGCGAACGATGGTCTGTTTGAGGTTAGGCGGCTGTTTGAAGGCGAGTAGTGGAGGCGTGGGGATGGCCTTAGCGAGGTGTTGGTCGTCACCGGTGACACGTTGAAGGCTGCGAAGAACATGGCGTAGTTTCTCCGCTCCGGGGAAGTACTGGACGACGAAGGGTACTCTGTTGGTTGTGTCCCGTGTTTGTCTTCTGAGGAGGTCTATGCGATTTTTCACTGTGGCCCGTTGGAACTGTCGATCGACGAGTCGAGCGTCATATCCCGTTCTTACGAGGGCGTCTTTCAGCGTCTGTAGGTGTCTATCGCGTTCCTCCTCGTCTGAGCAGATCCTGTGTATTCGCAGGGCTTGTCCATAGGGGATGGCTTCTTTAACGTGGTTAGGGTGGAAGCTGAAGAAGTGGAGCATCGTGAGGTTGTCCGTGGGCTTGCGGTAGAGTGAAGTGCTGAGGTGTCTGTCTTTGATGGAGATTCGTGTGTCCAAGAATGAAACCGATTCTGAGGAGTAGTCCATGGTGAGTTTGATGGTGGGATAGAACTTGTTGATGTTATCGTGTAGTCTTTTCAGTGATTCTTCGCCGTGGGTCCATAGGAAGAAAATGTCGTCAATGTATCTGGTGTATAGCGTTGGTTGGAGGTCCTGTGCAGCGAAGAAGTCTTGCTCGAACTTGTGCATGAAGATGTTGGCGTATTGGGGTGCGAATTTGGTCCCCATGGCTGTTCCGTGTGTTTGGGTAAAGAACTGGTTGTCGAAGGTGAAGACATTGTGGTCAAGGATGAAGCGGATGAGTTGTAGGATGGCGTCTGGAGATTGGCTGTTGTTGGTGTTGAGTACTGAGGCTGTCGCAGTGATGCCGTCATCGTGGGGGATACTGGTGTAGAGTGCCGAGATGTCCATCGTGGCGAGGAGTGTTCCTGGTTCGACTGGTCCGTGGGTGCTGAGTTTCTGTAAGAAGTCTGTAGTGTCACGACAGAAGCTGGGGATTCCCTGTACGATGGGTTTCAGGACGCCCTCGACGTATCCAGAGAGGTTCTCACACAGGGTTCCGTTGCCTGATACAATAGGACGTCCAGGTGTGTTGGCTTTGTGTATCTTTGGGAGGCAGTAGAAGTCTCCCACGCGGGGAGTACGTGGGATGAGAGCGCGTAGGATGCTTTGAAGGTCTGGATCGAAGGTCTTGAACAGTCTGTTGAGTTGGCGGGTGTGTTCTTTGGTCGGATCTGCGGGTAACTGTCTGTAGTGTTCCTGGTTGTCCAGTTGTCGGTATGCTTCTTTGCAATAGTCCGTTCTGTTCTGTATGACAATGGCTCCTCCTTTGTCTGCTGGTTTGATTACGATGTTGTGGTTGGTCTTGAGAGCGTGGATGGCGTTGCGTTGTGCTCATCAACACAGATACCATCATCACACGTGAGGACACCACCCACCAGGTACATGGTACATACTCATGTGACTCGGCCAACGTTGTCTACCTCATACGTTGCAGGAAAGGATGCCCCGGAGCATGGTACATCGACGAGACCATGCAGACACTGCGACAACGGATGAACGGACACCGCGCAACAATCGCCAGGCAGGAGTGTTCCCTCCCAGTCGGGGAACACTTCAGCAGTCAAGGACATTCAGCCTCCGATCTTCGGGTAAGCATTCTCCAAGGCGGCCTTCGAGACACACAACGCAAAATCGTTGCGCAGAAACCGATAGCCAATTTCCGCACCCATGAGGACGGCCTCAACCGGGATCTTGGGTTCATGTCACGCTACATGTAACCCCACCTGATGTAGGGTCATCCAGACTCGAATCGTCGTTGGCTTGTTCTCTCCACACAGATGCTGTGATTTCCAGCAAAAAAAATGTTTTTTGTCGTTTTTTTTTTGTTTTTCATACAGACCCCAGCATCTGCAACATGTGACCCCTTGTGACCCCACCTCATTGTTCTTTGATGTAATGTTTTCCTGACTGACCTGTTTGGACACCATTTACACCTTTGATTGCTGTGATTATCTCTCTGCCGAGGTGAGATAAATGGCAGTTAGAAAGATTACCTGTAAACATCTGACATTATTCTCTGACTATATAAGCTGTGTTTTTATGCATCTCTCCACTTCACCTGACAAAGGAGCAGCGCTCCAAAAGCTTGTGATTTCAAATAAAGCTGTTGGACTATAACCTGGTGTTGTGTGATTTCTTACATTTCCCTACTCCTGCACATCCTTACTCACACCAACTTACCGTACACCTCCACCCATCCCTCTGTCTACATTAACGCACCACCTTCCTCAAGCCACCCCTCACACTCACCCTTATCCTAGTGCAATCATACCAACTAACAAGACACAAGGGTAGGCACTTGGGTGTTTTAACCAATGTTTATGTAAAGTTTGTATTAATGTGCGGTCAAACATTAAAATCTTTATATTCAACACTTTCTGGTCTTGGACCAGTGGATGTGGTGTATTTGGACTTTCAGAAGGCTTTCGATAAGGTCCCGCATAAGAGATTAGCGTGTAAAGTTAAGGCACATGGGATTGGGGGCAAGGTATTGACTTGGATAGAGTTGGCAGACAGAAAGCAAAGAGTTGGAATAAACGGGTCTTTTTCCGAGTGGCAGGCAGTGACTAGTGGGGTACCGCAGGGATCGGTCCTTGGACCCCAGCTATTCACAATATATATTAATGATCTAGACCAGGGAACTAGATGTAATATCTCCAAATTTGCAGACGACACAAAGCTGGGTGGGCGTGTGTGCTGTGAGGAGGATGCCGAGAAACTACAGGATGATTTGGACAGGTTGAGTGATTGGGCAGAAGCATGGCAGCTGCAATATAATGTGGATAAATGTGAGGTTATCCACTTTGGTGGCAAAAACAGGGAGGCAGATTATTATCTGAATGGCAATAGATTGGGAGAAGGGGAAGTGCAACAAGACCTGGGTGTCCTTGTGCATCAGTCGCTGAAGGTAAGCATACAGGTGCAGCAGGCAGTTAAGAAGGCAAATGGTATGTTGGCCTTCGTAGCGAGAGGGTTTGAGTACAGGAACAAGGATGTCTTGTTGCAGTTGTACAGGGCCTTGGTGAGACCACATCTTGTGTGCAGTTTTGGTCGCCTTATCTGAGGAAGGATGTTCTTGCCATGGAAGGAGTTCAGCGAAGATTCACCAGGCTGATATTTGGGATGGCAGGAATGACGTATGAGGAGAGATTGGGACGATTGGGCTTGTACTCGCTGGAGTTTAGAAGAATGAGAGGGGATTTCATTGAAACTTATAAAATTCTGACAGGACTGGACAGACTAGATGCAGGAAGGATGTTCCCGATGGTCAGGGAGTCCAGAACCAGGGGTCACAGTCTAAGGATAAGGGAAAGGCCATTTAGGACAGAAATGAGGAGGAATTTCTTCATCCAGAGAGTGGTGAACCTGTGGAATTCTCTACCACAGAAGGCAGTTGAGGCCAAGTCATTAAATATATTCAAGTAGGAGTTGGATATATTTCTTACGGCTAAAGGGATCAAGGGGTATGTGGAGAAAGCAGGGACCGGGTACTGAATTTGGATGATCAGTCATGATCTCACTGAATGGCGGAGCAGGCTCGAGGGGCTGAATGGCCTACTCCTGCTCCTATCTTCTATGTTTCTATGGACAGATTTGTGTGCACCTTTGGAAGTGGCTTAGTGAGTTGCACTGAATAGTGAGACATAATGGTTCCCCCCCCCGCAATGGTGACGAGTGTGAAAGGAATGGCTTGGTCATTATAGGGATGCTTTATGGTGTTGGTGTGGGCTGGTGCCAACCTGGCGCATCATGTGGCAGCCAGGGTGTACAGTGTAATGTTAAGTAAATGAGGCCATCCCATGCCTCCCGGGCAGCAATGTGCTCGGGAGCTGATGCTCTCTATCCTGTCAGGTGATTGCAGAGAAGGTTGGTGTTGTTGTTGGTGCTGCTGGTGTTGTGGCTCATCATGGTCCGATTCTGAGGACCAAGGTAAGACTGTATGAACGGCACCCATGCCGATGGAATAGATGCCAGGTGAAATACAAATGACAGAAGCGATGCATCAATGGGGAAAGAGGTAATGAGGTGAAATTAGATGGAGACTTTGGTGGAAACACTTGCAGCCTGCTGATTCTGTTCTAGAAATGCAGTAAGGAGCAGCTTGTGGCTAAGGAAAGGGATCATCTGTCAGGTGGGAGCTTTTACAGTACATTTGAAGCTGTCAAGGACTCAGTTGGAGCAATGGCCATTCAACTCCCACTTCAGGTTGACAGACGTGGTCTCCGAACAGCGTGATTCCCATAGCCATGAAGTTAAAGTTAAAAAAGCCTGTTTTGGATCTATTAAGTAGATTATAATTAATTGGGTCGCCCGCCGCTGCCTGTCGGGTCTGCTCAGCAGTGACAGATGTGCCATTGGGAAAGACATGTTGCGGTGGGATGACAGCAGGTTCACGACCTGCTATCAATAAAAAACACTTTCCCACCCGACCCGCCCGCTGACATCCCGGAAAATTCCGGCCATAGAGTCTACAGCACAGGAACAGGCTACTCGGCCCAAATTGCCTCTGCCAGTGTTTATGTACCACATGAGCCTCCTCCCGCCCCTCTTCATCTCACCCTATCAACATATTCTTCTATTCCGTTCTCCCTCATGTGCTTATCTAGTTTCCCTTTAAATGCATCTATGCTAATTGCCTCAACTACTCCTTGTGGTAGTGTATTCCACATTCTTACCACTCTTTGGGTACAGAAGTTTCTCTTGAATTCCCTATTGGATTTATTAGTGGTTATCTTATATTTATGACCAGCTGATTGGGTGAGTACGGCCCGGGAGTATTTATACTACTCTATAGTTTGAAAGTTAAGGTTCATAGTTTATAAAGTTTAGAAGGTCTTAATTTTTTTGTGGTTATAGTTTCTAGTGCTAGTAACCAAGGGCCCTTGAGTATATCATTTAATTGTAGTGTAATTGGCGGTATTGATTTGATTTAAGTTAATTTAAATTAATTGAAGGGTAAGTCATGGCAGGACAGCTCGGTGCCATGGTATGCTCCTCCTGCACTATGTGGGAAATCAGGGGCACTTCCTGTGTCTCTGACGACCATGTGTGCAGGAAGTGTACCCAGCTGCAGCTACTGGCAGACCGCATTGCGGCGCTGGAGCTGCGAATGGATACATACTGGAGCATTTGCGATGCTGAGGACGTCGTGGATAGCACGTTTAGGGGGTTGGTCACACTGCAGGTAAAGGCTGCACAGGCAGGAAGGGAATGGGTGACCGCCAGGCAGAGTAGTGCAGGGGTCCCCTGTGGCCATCCCCCACTCAAACAGGTATACCGCTTTGGATATTGTTTTGGGGGGGGGGGGGGTGGCTTATTTCATAGAATCACACAGCACAGGAGGAGGCCATTTGGCCCATCGTGCCTGTGCCGGCTCTTTGAAAGAGCTCTCCAATTAGTCCCACTCTCCCCCCTCTGCTCTTTCCCCGTAGCCCTGCTAATTTTTCCTTTTCAACTATTTATCCAATTCCCCTTTTGAAAGTCACTATTGAATCTGCTCCCACCGCCCTTTCAGGCAGCGCATTCCAGATCACAACAACGCGCTGCTGTGGAAATATAGAAAAAGGGGCAACTATAGATTGCAAGGCTTGCTGGGATATTATATTCGGTCAACTTAGAATTAGAGCTTACTTCAGCAACTAATACCAGACAAGCTGTCAGCAGGTGTAACAACAATGAGGATGTGATGTGTCCCTTTCCTTAAGAAGCTACCAGTTGTCACCGTTGGTTCTCCTGGCGTTAGTCCACATATTACCAGCCCCGTTAACTTGGCGCAGTGGGATCTGAACCCAGGGCCTCTGGGGTTGCTGGGCCAGTACCACAGCCACTGGGCTGCTGTACACCAATGTCCCCTTTAATGTTTTTTTTTTTGGGTTGCGCGTCTCTCCGCCCCCATTGTGAAGCCAGCAAGCGACTGCGCAGCTCAGCGGGAACATTGCTGCCGCTAACCTCAAAGTGTCCCAGAGGCAGCGACATCGAGTTAGCGAGTGAATCTGAAATCATGCACTTTAGTTTGTTAGTCATCTCGGTCTTGTGCTCCAGACCCCCCCCGCCCCTCCCACCTCTCGTCTTCTCTGCCGTCCTTTTAAGACCACCTCTAAACCCATCTTTTTGACCCGGCCTTCAGTCACCCCTCCCCGTGTCGTTCCCTTCAGTTCTTTCCGCTCAGGGGAAGACAGCAGCAGCCAACTTCCTGGCACCGTGGGTGGTTCTGCTGCACACGACAGGAGGAAAAAAAGAGTGGGAGAGTAATAGGAGATTCTATTGTAAGGGGAATAGATAGGTGTTTCTGCGACTGCAAACAAAACTCCAGGATGGTATGTTACCTCCCTGGTGCAAGGGTCAAGGATGTCTCGGAGCGGCTGCAGAGCATTCTGGAGGGGGAGGGTGAGCAGCCAGTTGTCGTAGTGCATATAGGTACCAACGATATAGGTAAAAACCGGGACAAGGTCCTAAAAGCTGAATATAGGGAGTTAGGAGGTAAATTAAAAAATAGGACCTCAAAAGGTAGTAATCTCAGGATTGCTACCAGTGCCACGTGCTAGTGAGAGTAGAAATAGAAGGATATTTCAGATGAATACGTGGCTAGAGGAATGGTGCAAGGGGGAGGGATTCAAATTCCTGGGACATTGGAACCGGTTCTGGGGGAGGTGGGACCAATACAAACTGGATGGTTTGCACCAGGACCGATGTCCTAGAGGGAGTGTTTGCTAGTGCTTTGGGGAGGGTTTAAACTAAAATGGCAGGGGGTTGGGAACCTGTGCAGGGAGACAGAGGAAAGGGAAACAAGGATAGAAGCAAAAGACAGAAAGGAGAAAAGCAAAAGTGGTAGGCAGAGAAGTCAAGGGTTTAAATCAAACATGGCCACAGTAAATAATAGTTCTAAAAGGTCTAAGAGTGTTAAAAAAAAGCCTGAAGGCTTTGTGTCTTAATGTGAGGAGCATTCGTAATAAGATGGATGAATTAGCTGAACAAATAGATGTAAATGGATATGATTGGGATTACGGAAACATGGCTCCAAGGTGACCAAGGCTGGGAACTCAACATCCAGGGGTATTCTATATTCAGGAAAGATAGGCAAAAAGGAAAAGGAGGTAGGGTAGCATTGCTGGTTAAAGAGCAGATTAACACAATAGTAAGGAAGGATATTAGCTCTGATGATGTGGAATCTGTATGGGTAGAGCTGAGAAATACCAAGGAGCAGAAAACATTAGTGGGAGTTGTATACGGACCCCCAAACAGTAATGCCGAGGTTGGGGATGGCATTAAATGGGAAATTAGAGATGCGTGCAATAAGGGCACAGCAGTTATCATGGGTGACTTTAATCTACATATAGATTGGGCTAACCAAATTAGTAACAATACTGTGGAGGAGGAATTCCTGGAGTGTATACGGGATGGTTTCCTGGACCAATATGTCAAGGAACCAACTAGAGATCAGGCCATCTTAGACTGGGTATTATGTAATGAGAAAGGATTAATTAGCAATCTTGTTGTGCAAGGCCCCTTGGGGCGGAGTGATCATAATATGATAGAATTCTTCATTAAGATGGAGAGTGAAGTATTTGACTCAGGGACTCGGGTCCTGAATTTAAATAAAGGAAACTACGATGATATGAGGCACGAGTTGGGGAGGATGGATTGGGGAATGTTACTTAAAGGGTTGACGGTGGATAGGCAATGGCAAACATTTAAAGATCACATGGATGAACTACAGAATTTGTTCATCCCGGTTTGGCATAAAAATAAAACAAAAAAGGTGACTCAACCGTGGCTAACAAGGGAAATTAGGGATAGCATAAGACCCAAAGAGAGGACATATAAATTGGCCAGAAAAAGCAGCAAACCTGAGGATTGGGAGCAGTTTAGGATTCAGCAAAGGAGGACAAAGGGATTAATTAAGAGGGGGAAAATAGAGTATGAGAGTAAGCTTGCAGGGAACATAAAAACTGACTGTAAAAGCTTCTATAGATATGTGAAGAGAAAAAGATTGGTGAAGCATGCAGGTGCAGCAGGCGGTTAAGAAGGCAAATGGTATGTTGGCCTTCATAGCGAGAGGGTTTGAGTACAGGAACAAGGATGTCTTGATGCAGTTGTACAGGGCCTTGGTGCGACCACACCTGTAGTATTGTGTGCAGTTTTGGTCACCTTATCTGAGGAAGGATGTTCTTGCCATGGAGGGAGTTCAGCGAAGATTCACCAGGCTGATACCTGGGATGGCAGGAATGACGTATGAGGAGAGATTAGGACGATTGGGCTTGTACTCGATGGAGTTTAGAAGAATGAGAGGGGATCTCATCGAAACGTATAAAATTCTGGCAGGACTGGACAGACTAGATGCAGGGAGCATGTTCCCGATGGTCGGGAAGTCCAGAACCAGGGGTCACAGTCTAAGGATAAGGGGTAAGCCTTTTAGGACAGAAACGAGGAGGAATTTCTTCACCCAGAGAATGGTGAACATGTGGAATTCTCTACCACAGAAGGCAGTAGAGGCCAATATATTAAATATATTCAAGAAGGAGTTCGATATATTTCTTAAGGCTAAAGGGATCAAGGGGTATGGGGAGAAAGCAGGGACCGGGTACTGAACTTGGATGATCAGCCATGATCGCACTGAATGGCGGAGCAGGCTCGAGGGGCCGAATGGCCGACTCCTGCTCCTATCTTCTATGTTTCTATGTAAGTCAAGCATAGGTCCCTTGCAGTCAGAATCAGGGGAATTTATAATGGGGAACAAAGAAATGGCCGACCAGTTAAATACATACTTTGGTTCTGTCTTCACAAAGGAGGACACAAATAACCTCCCAGAGATGTCGGGGAACATAGGGTCTAATGAGAGGGAGGAACTGAATGAAATCAGTATTTGTAGGAAAATGGTGTTAAGGAAATTGACGGGATTGATGGCCGATAAATCCCCAGGGCCTGATAATCTACATCCTAGGGTACTTAAGGAAGTGGCCCTAGAAATAGTAGATGCATTGCTGGTCATCTTCCAAAATTCTATAGATTCTGGAACAGTTCCCATGGATTGGAGGGTAGCTAATGTTACCCCACTATTCAAAAAAGGTGGTAGAGAGAAAACGGGGAATTATAGACCAGTAAGCCTGACATCGGTAGTGGGGAAAATGCTAGAGTCCATTATAAAAGATGTAATAGCAGAGCACTTGGAAAACAGTGACAGGATCGGACAAAGTCAACATGGATTTACAAAAGGTAAATTGTGCTTGACTAATCTGCTGGAATTTTTTGAGGATGTAACTGGTAGACTAGATAAGGGAGAACCAGTGGATGTGGTGTATTTGGACTTTCAGAAGGCTTTCGATAAGGTCCCGCATAAGAGATTAGCGTGTAAAGTTAAAGCACATGGGATTGGGGGCAAGATACTGACTTGGATAGAGAACTGGCTGGCAGACAGGAAGCAAAGAGTTGGAATAAACGGCTCTTTTTCCGAGTGGCAGGCAGTGACTAGTGGGATACCGCAGGGATCGGTGCTTGGACCCCAGCTATTCACAATATATATTCATGATCTAGACGAGGGAACTAGATGTAATATCTCCAAGTTTGCAGACGACACAAAGCTGGGTGGGCGTGTGTGCTGTGAGGAGGATGCCGAGAAACTCCAGTATGATTTGGACAGGTTGGGTGATTGGGCAGATGTATGGCAGATGCAGTATAATGTGGATAAATGCGAGGTTATCCACTTTGGTGGCAAAAACAAGGCGGCAGATTATTATCTGAACGGCAATAGATTGGGAGTAGGGGAAGTGCAACGAGATCTGGGTGTCCTTGTGCACCAGTTGCTGAAGGTAGCATGCAGGTGCAGCAGGCCATTAAGAAGGCAAATGGTATGTTGGCCTTCCTAGTGAGAGGATTCGAGTACAGGAACAAGGATGTCTTACTGCAGTTCTACAGGGCCTTGGTGAGACTACACCTTGAGTATTGTGTGCAGTTTTGGTCGCCTTATCTGAGGAAGGATGTTCTTGCCATGGAGGAGTGCAGCGAAGATTCACCAGACTGATACCTGGGATGGCAGGAATGACGTGTGAGGAGAGATTGGGTCGATTGGGCTTATACTCGCTCGAGTTTAGAAGAATGAGAGGGGATCTCATTGAAACTTATAAAATTCTAACAGGACTAGACAGACTAGATGCAGGAAAGGATGTTCCCGATGGCGGGGGAGTCCAGAACCAGGGGTCACAGTCTAAGGATAAGGGGTAAGCCATTTAGGACAGAGTTGAGGAGGAATTTCTTCACCCAGCGAGTGGTGAACCTGTGGAATTCTCTACCACAGAAGGCAATTGAGGCCAATTCATTAAATATATTCAAGAAGGAGTTAGATATATTTCTTAAGGCTAAAGGGATCAAGGGATATGGGGAGAAGGCAGGAACAGGGTACTGAGTTTGGATGATCAGCCATGATCTCATTGAATGACGGAGCAGGCTCGAGGGGCCAAATGGCCTACTCCTGCTCCTATCTTCTATGTTTCTATGGCCTCTAGCTTTGGACACCGCCCGCAAGTGGAAACATTTTCTCTACGTCTACCCTATCAAACTCCTTCATAATCTTAAAAACCTCTATCAGGTCACCCCTCAGCCTTCTGTTTTCTGGAGAAAAGTGCCCCAGCCTGTTCAGTCGTTCCTGATAATTATATCCTCTCAGTTTTGGTATCATCTGTGTGAATCCTTTTTGTACCTTCGCCAGTGCCTCTATACAGTATCCTTTTTATAATATGGAGGATAGAACTGTACACAGTACTCTCAAGTGTGGTCTAACCAAAGTTCGATACAAGTTTTATATAACTTCTCTGCTTTTCAATGATATCCCTCTAGAAATGAATCCCAGTGCTTTTGTTTTTATGGCCTTATTAACCTGCATCACTACTTTTAGTGATTTGTGTACCTGTAGGCTCGATCCCTTTGCTCCTCTATCCCATTTAGACTATTATCTAAGCAGTAGGTGGCCTCCTTATTCTTCCAACCAAAATGCACCACCTCACAATTATCTATATTAAAATTAATTTGCCAATTGCATGCCCATTCTGCAAGTTTATTAATGTTTTCCTGATGCTTTGATGTCTGTTCCAATTTTCGGGCAGACATGAACCTTGGCAGCCTGAGCTCCAGTTGGAAACAGGGGGGAACCCTCATGTCATTTAAAACCCAGTGCCACCTTTGTCCATCATCACCCAGCTACTACTGCCAGTTCCTACTCCCGCCCACCAGCCATTTGGAGCAATGCTTAAAGGGATCCTCAGCTGCTGTCAAGTAAAGCTGTATGGCATTTTTGGAGACCTTTTTCTGGCATTTGCTTATGAGTTATTCACTTTAACAAATTCAAAAGCTTATGTAGTTGCTGCTTCAGTTTCTGAGCTCATGTCGCCTGCTGCGCCATGGCGTGGCTGCCTTTTATTCACGAGGAAAAATACACCGCCCCTTTAAGCTGCTGCTGCATGCCCTTGCTAAGCGGTCGTAGCCTCCCAATTTGGTGAGCAGCAAGCTGGCAGCTCACTGTTCACTTCTAAACGAGCTTTCCTCGTGGCTCCCAGTCTAGCAGGGAATGGAAGGCCTGGGCTGAGTTAGAGTGTGTAGCTGGTGGGGGTTGCAACCTGTTGTACAAATGTAAATGTAACAAGACCACATGGCCTGGCTCCCCAGTCTCAGAGAGAGTTGAGAATTAGTGTATCCGTGTCTGGCTCCAGGTGAGAGTTGAGAAAAAGGCAATGAGAAACGCACAGAGGGGAAAAAAAAGAGATAGACAAAATGAAGGAGAGATTTATCAAGGAGAGAAGAAAAAGAAAAGGAAAGATAGACTTGCATTTCTATAGTACCTTTCACAACCACTGAACGTCTCAAAGCGCTTTACAGCCAATGAAGTTGCAGAGATAGAGCTGACAAAGTGTGCAAGAGGTATACAGACAAATCCGGAAAGAGGGAGACAGAAAGTTTGGAAGACAGAGAGACAGACAAAAGAGTGGGAAACAAGGAGGGAGAAAATTACAGGGAAAAAAATAAAATATTGCAGATGCTGGAAATCTGAAACAATTACGAGAGTTTTTTCCATAAGAAACATGACAGGATATCAACTAGCAAGAACAATTGTATACTTTTTAAGTTAGTGCTTTAATAAGGAGTATATGTACGCAAACACCCATTAGGGACTAGGTGACTGGAATTTTATTGTGGTGTTATATGTTTAACAAAGCACCGCCTTGACCTTATTCAAGACCTGCTTGAATTTTGCACCTGCCAATGAGCAGCAACAAGTTACATTACATCCAGTTTTTGCTGGAGGTGAACACGAATAGCTGTATTCAGAATCCATGAAAAGCATTCACTGTTACGAACACTCGGGAGTTCTACAATTTGTGCAAGTTTTGTCAATGCTTGTGATTCACTGTGGGGTGGATTTGGGACAATGCTGCAAACAGTGATAAACAGTGGTAATTATGAGCAACAGTAAACATAAGGTAGTGAAGGGCTAACAGCTTTACTTGAGTGCTGGGTGGTCCTACGGCTATAAGAGTAGACCTCCAACATAGGGGACCCTAACCTCAAACTTCAGTCCCGATAGATATTCACACTGGGACTTCTCTTGCAGGTGAATTTCACCACTACCATGTGAGGTTAAGAGGAAGACGGTCACTGCTGCCATTCTGCCTAGTGGTTGGGGCTAGGAATCGCGTGAGTGGATAGGTACGAAGTGCTCCTGATCAGAATCTTTTTTGGCTGCATGGAAAATATTCTGGTTAAAAAAATTACATCACATTAAATTTCATTACTGTATATGAGTTTTGAGAGATCAAAAGCCAGCAATTAAAAACAATTGGCTCTGGACATTTTAAACTCTCACTATACAACCAGGAGATAAGGAGAATATTTTTAACGCAGTGGGTTATGATGATCCGGAATGCACTGCCTGAAAGGGTGGTGGAAGCAGATGCAATAGGAACTTTCAAAAGGGAATTGGATATATACTGGAAAAGGAAAAATTTGCATGGCTATGGGGAAAAAGCAGGGGAGTGGGACCAATTGGGTAGCTCTTTCAAAGAGCCAGCACAGGCACGATGGGCCGAATGGCCTCCTTCTGTGCTGTAAAATTCTATAACAAATTTCTTTAATCTAAATGGCAGTCAACTAATCACTGTCCCATTAGAGGCTTTACAAACAAGTACAAGTCTTTTAGTCTTTTCATTAGTAAGCCAGAGCACAGTAGTACAGCACACACTACCCTGCCAACAGGCAATGCATCTCATTAACAGAACACAGTACTCTGGTAGCAAAACAGGGTACTAGACAAGCATGGGAAGTGCTCTTGGACTAGGCAGAGTTGTTGGGGATGCCGGATTCAGGCCTGCGACTTTTCTTTTTAAAACCATACATCATCCTGACTTTCTGCAGCGAGAGAAAATCAAGCAGATTTTTTTTTTTTTTTTTAAAAACCTTGATCTTAGCAATTGTAACAAAAATTCATGACAATAGCTGCTGTGTTTTGATTAAAGACTCTGCCTGCAGCCTCGGCATTTAATCAGCACAAAATCCATTTACTGCCTCGTACATCACAGAAAAACAAAAGATATTACTCAAGCATATTCATCACCTGAAGTTGAAACCTCACCAACACTTTCCAAAGAACAGATATTCACCTTCTGCCCAGCACCGACAGCAATGTACAGATCAGAACATAAGAGTCATCAATTCAGCTTTAATTCTCAGAGTAAGCCCTCCTGGTTAGGCCAAACATTGATATTTCTGAGTTCTTTCAAAAACACGAACAAGAACGAGTTTTCAAGATGTAAACATTGATAGCCATGACCTGGTATCAGGGTCCAGATTACAGTCTGCATAACAAAAATAAATGCATGCATTTATTGTCAGGCATGATAAAAACAATTCCATTTTGATGCGTAATCAATTGATGCAGTGAGAGTTGCTGCTACGAAAGCCGAGATTCTGCACACAACAAACCAGTGGGAGAAAAATTTCCATGAAAGAACAAAGGGTTGTAAAATATTTGTAAAAATAAGAACATATCCAATACGCTCTGCATCTTTCCACAAGGCCAGATGGCAGAAATCAACTAATGTATTCTGCATTTTTAATGGCCTGGATTTTGCAGTTGGCGGCGTACCTACGGAGTACACTGCCGGCATCCAAACAGAATATGAACTTAACTGATGGGGACCTTCCTTCACCAACTTGCTGTTTGATGCTGCGTACTAGAGGGCAGTGTAGTGGCCCACGGATCCCAGGGGTGCAGCGTGTGCGGAAGCGTACCTGGGACCACGTGGGCCTGGTGCTCCAATCATCAAACAGAAGGTCTCTCATTCATTTATAATCTCCGGAAAGGAAAAAAAAACCCTCATTACTAGAGCCTTCCGGGATAAGTTTGGACTTTTTTAAGCTTATGCTCCATATAGATGCCAAAAAATAAATAATTTGATCAATGTAGCAACTGCTTCTTCTGAATTTTCATGGACAAAATCCTAAAATGCTTCCATTTCCCATATCATAAGTATTTAAAATTACGTGCAGGAGGTATCCCCTTACGCTGTGGAAACTGGTCCTGCGCCTGTTTCCACCAGCTTTAAAATTTTCATATGTAATTGCTGGGCAGTTGGTGGACAAATGGACCAACTCTGCACCAGCAATTAGGTTTTCTGGTCGGTGCGGATGATCTGTCAAGTCGGAACTTGACAGACTGCAAGTTCGGCATTTAACGCATGCGCTCCCGAACTTGCTGTGCATTTCAAAGGCGGTATGACGGCATACGCTCAGAGTATGCCGTCATACCCATTGCAAGTTAACTGGCCCTATATCAGGCTGAACCAAACTACTCGCAACCTCGGCACCTTCTTAGGCCCAGAGCAGAGTTTCAAACCCCAATTCCCATCCATCACCTCTGCAACAATGCGAGCCTCCTCACTGCTGTCAAAACCCTTATACGTGCTGTTGTCATTTCTAGACTCAAATTTTCTGATGCTCGCTTTGCTGGCCTCCAATCTGTCACAAACTCCCAACTTGATCAAAACTCAGCAAACTACTGAATACAATTTTGTTATTCAACTCTCTTACATTTGCCAAGTTTACTTAAATACAAGAACTGTTTTAGATGGATCAGTTAAGATGGTATTCTTCATCTATAATTATCTTGTGATGGCCTTCTCCCCCCAGTTCCCAGTTGGGATAGACCTGTCTATAATATTAAACTTTCAAGATGGCAGCCAAAATTGTCTGGAAAACAATGAACATAAAGACAAGGGAGATATGAAAACACCCTCTACATTTAAAAAATATCTAGATTAAAATACAATTGAGAGTAAGTTAAATGTTCTTTTATGCTTTCCTTCCATACTGGATGGAGAGCAGCTACACACCAACATTTATCACTGGACCTGCGCAGCCTGTTCACCCCCAAATGTATAAGGAATATGGATTATCTTATCTAGTTACAGGAAAGAAAGAAAAGACTTGCATTTATATAGTGCCTTTCATGACCTCAGGACATCTCAAAGCGCTTTATAGCCAATGAAGTACTTTTGAACTGTAGTCACTATTGTAATGTAGGAAACGCAGGCCAATTTGCACACAGCAAGCTCCCACAAACAGCAATGTGATAATGACCAGATAATCTTTTTTGTGATGTTGATTGAGGGATAAATATTGGCCAGGACACCGGAGAGAACTCCCTTGGCTCTTCTTCGAAATACTGCCATGGGATCTTTTACGTCCACCTGAAAGGGTAGACGGGGCTTCGGTTTAACGTCTCATCTGAAAGACAGCACCTCCGACAGTGCAGCACTCCCTCAGTACTGCACTGGAGTGTCAGGCTAGATTTTGTGCTCAAGTCTCTGGAGTGGGACTTGAACCCACAACCTTCTAACTCAGAGGCGAGAGCGTTACTCACTGAGCCACAGCTGACACTGAAGGACAACTGCTGCTGTGTGGGAGGGGGAGAGCTGCCGTGTGGAGTGTCAGCCACAGGAGGGCCAGAGCTACCAAGGAAGTAGCAGGTACATGTTTAGATGTACAGGATTTAGACTGGTGCCCACAGAGCCATTAAATTAGCCATAATCCGAGTTAGTTCGGGTTCAAGACCAATTTACACCCCTGGAGTTGCTGAATTCATAGGGCCAGATTTTGCTGTCAAAGTAACGGTGAAGCTAATGGCACTTGCCGTTATTTATGCACAAATGGTACAGCAACTTCAGACGCGGGGTAGATGCGCGGTTAAACTCAAAAATTCAAAAGTTGCTGTCGGAATTGTGCCACTCTGCGGTTAGCTTCTCGAAAATGGCATCTCGCTGTCTGCCTCACCCTTGAAATGCACTGAATGGTGCGATGTTGTTGTATTTGCGCGGTAGATATGAACTAAACTTGCTACAGAAAGTTAAATCAAGTTATTTCAAGTCTAAGTACCCATTTAATGACATGATAAGTGTTAATTTAGGGGGACGGTAGCAGTGGTAATGTCACTGGGCTAGTAATCCAGAGGTCTGGTCTAAGGATCCAGTGATAACATGAGTTCAAATCCCACCAGATATCATTCTCACTGTTTGCCACAACCCCAAATTTGGTGTCATCAGCAAATTTAGAAATTCTACTCTGTATTTCAATATCCAGGTCATTTATATATGTGTGGTAAACCACGTTCACTATCGTATCACTGTTAGTAGTTAGCACTGTTCACCACTGTTCGTTATAACTGTATCACTGACCACTATTGTATCACGGTACGAGGTCGCCTCTTGCCACACTGCTATACCTGGGATGACCACTGCCGACTCCGCCTTGGCTCCACCCACCAGGCCAGGTATAAAGGTGAGCGACTGGCTGGTATTCCTCCTGCTTGGATCGGATCACCCACGAGAGTGGGCTGTTATTTAGTCAATAAAAACCTTTAGTCACCTTCGTAACTCTTCGCCTTTTATTGGAGGAATTGATAGGTATATCAATTTTATTGACTAAATTTAATGATGTCCGACAACGAGTCACAACCGGCGGAGGAGCCACCAGCGCAGCTCCCAGGAGCACAGCCACACCAGCCAGCTTGGCTGCGAGCCCTCAGACCGCCGTACCTGGACCTGAACCCACGAGCAGCAAACTCAGCCGCAGACTTTAAACACTGGCTGGTCTGCTTCGAATCATACCTGAGAGAATCCAGCGTCCCTCAGGCATCCAAACTAAGTGTCCTGCAGGCACAACTGAGCCCGAGAGTATACACTCTCATCGAGGACATGACTACCTACGAGACCGCCATCAACCTGCTGAAACAGAAGTACCGGACCCCGGTAAACTACATGTACGCTAGGCACCTCCTAAGATCACGGCCGCAACAGCCAGGAGAATCAGTAGCCGAATTCTCACAGGCGCTATATGCACTCGCCAGGAACTGTGACTTTAAATCGGTGTCGGCAGCCGAAAATACTGAAGATAATATCCGCGACGCATTCCTGAAAGGCCTACGGTCCGAGTACTCACGGCAAAGACTGCTGGAAGCTAAAGACCTCAGCATGGAAAAAGCTGAAGCCCTCGCTATCTCCCTGGAAGTGGCCCACCAAGATCAGGAAGCATTCACCAGGTACTGCTCGCGACCCTGGGACTCGGGCCCGACCCCTACCACAGCACCCTTCCCAGCGCCGCCCCCGGGACCTACCTCTGCGTCGGCGTCCCGGACCCGACCGGCCCCGCCACCCCCGGCACCGGCCCCGACATCGGGCATCCGCGATCGGGCCGCCGGCTTTTTTTTTTTGTGGCCAGGAGAAGCACCCGAGGTCGCGCTGCCCAGCCAAGAACTCCATATGTAAAACCTGCCTGAAGAAAGGCCACTTCTCCAAGGCCTGCAGGAGCGGATCCTCAGAGGCCAGCAGTGCCGCATGCGAACTATGGGGGCGGCCATCTTCGTTTAGGGCAACTGAGGCCAGCATCCCCACACATGAGTCATGGGGGCGGCCATCTTTGTTTAGGGCAACTGAGGCCAGCATCCCCACACATGAGTCATGGGGCGGCCATCTTTGATTAAGGCAACCGACCCCAATAGTGCCTCATGGGGCCCTACCTCGTGGGAGACGCCATTTTACTCACCACGCCCGACCGCCTCGCCCGCAGATGACAACGACTCGCTCAGCTACACACTAGCTTCCGTCACCCTGGACCAAGCCCGCCCGCACCATCTGTCCAAGTCAATGATGGACATCAAAGTGAACGGCCACGCCACGACCTGCCTGTTCGACAGCGGAAGCACGGAGAGCTTCATCCACCCAGACACGGTGAGCCACTACTCCCTCTCTGTCCTACCAACGCGCAGCCGAATCTCGATGGCATCGAGGTCCCACGCCACGGACATCAGCGGCTACTGTGTCGTGACCCTGTCGGTTAAGGGCACGGAGTATAAAAACTTTAAACTCCTCGTCCTCCCCCATCTCTGCGCTGCCGTCCTACTAGGGCTGGACTTCCAATCCCACCTCCAAAGCGTAACCCTAGCATACGGTGGACCCCTCCCCCCACTCACAGTCAACAACCAGCAAACGTTAAACCGCCCACCGCGTAACACCTGCAGCCTCTCCACCCTCAAGGTCCCGCCACCCTCTCTGTTTGCTAACCTTACCCCTGACTGCAAACCCGTCGCTACCAAAAGCAGGCGGTATAGCGCCGGGGACAGAGCCTTCATTAGCTCTGAGGTGCGGCGCCTCCTGAAAGAGGGCATTATCGAGGGGAGCAGCAGCCCCTGGCGTGCCCAGGTCGTAGTCGTAAAGACCGGCGATAAAAACCGCCTGGTCATCGACTACAGCCAGACCATAAACAGATATACCCAGCTGGACGCATACCCCCTCCCCCGCATATCTGACATGGTCAATCAGATTGCACAGTATAAAGTATTCTCGACCATCGACCTGAAGTCGGCCTACCACCAACTCCCTATCCACCCTGAGGACCGCCAGTATACCGCCTTCGAGGCGAATGGGCGCCTATACCACTTCCTTAGGGTCCCCTTCGGTGTCACTAATGGGGTCTCGGTCTTCCAAAGGGAGATGGACCAGATGGTTGACCAGAACGAACTGCAGGCTACATTCCCCTACCTAGATAACGTCACTATCTGCGGCCGCGACCAGCAGGAACATGACGCGAATCTGGAGAAATTCCTCCGTACGGCCCAACGGCTGAACCTCACCTACAATAAGGAGAAATGCGTGTTTAACACCACGCGCCTTGCCATCCTCGGCTGCGTAGTGGAGAACGGAATCATCGGCCCCGACCCAGAAAGAATGCGCCCCCTCATGGAGCTACCCCTCCCCCACTGCCCTAAAGCACTTAGGAGAACCCTGGGGCTTTTCGCCTACTATGCCCAATGGGTACCCAATTACGCGGACAAAGCCAGACCCCTCCTGAAAGCCACTTCCTTCCCCCTCACGGAGGAGGCGTGCGCGGCCTTCTCCCTCATTAAGGGAGACATAGCCAAGGCCACGATGCACGCAGTGGACGAGTCCATCCCCTTTCAGGTGGAGAGCGACGCATCCGACTTCGCCTTAGCCGCCACCCTAAACCAGGAGGGGAGGCCAGTGGCCTTCTTCTCAAGGACCCTACAGGGCCCCGAGATCCGACATTCGTCGGTCGAGAAAGAGGCCCAGGCGATCGTGGAGGCAGTACGGCGCTGGAGGCACTACCTGGCAGGCAAACGATTTACCCTCCTCACCGACCAGCGTTCGGTGGCTTTCGTGTTTAATAACAAGCTGAAGGGCAAAATCAAGAATGACAAGATTTTGAGATGGAGAATCGAGCTCTCCACCTACGATTATGAGATCTTGTACCGGCCAGGCAAGCTGAACGAATCCCCTGATGCCCTTTCACGAATGACATGCGCCAGCGCGCATATCGATAGGCTTCAGACCCTCCACGACCAGCTCTGCCACCCCGGAGTCACCAGACTCTACCATTTCATTAAGGCCCGCAACCTGACCTACTCCATCGAGGAGGTCAGGACCATGACCAGGAACTGCCAGACCTGTGCGGAGTGCAAACCGCACTTCTATAGGCCGGACCGAGCAAGCCTGATCAAGGCCACCCGCCCCTTCGAGCGCCTGAGCATCGACTTTAAGGGGCCCCTCCCGTCCTCTGACCGTAATGTGTACTTCCTCAACATCGTTGATGAGTACTCCCGTTTCCCCTTTGCCTTCCCCTGCCCCGACATGACCAGTAGCACGGTCATTAAGTGCCTGAATGCCCTCTTCGCCTTGTTCGGGTTCCCGAACTATATACACAGCGACCGGGGCTCCTCCTTCATGAGCGAGGAACTCCGGCAATTCCTCCTAGAGAGAGGTATTGCAGCAAGCAGGACCACCAGCTACAACCCCAGAGGTAACGGTCAGGTGGAAAGAGAGAACGCGACGGTATGGAAGGCCGTCCTCTTAGCCTTAAAGTCTAAGGGCCTCCCAACCTCCCGCTGGCAAGAAGTCCTCCCGACAGCGCTGCACTCCATCCGGTCATTACTTTGCACGGCCACTAACACCACCCCCCATGAACGAATGTTCGTTTTCCCCAGGAAGTCGACTACGGGAACCACTCTACCAACCTGGCTGACCGCCCCGGGGCCGGTCTGGCTGCGGAAACACGTGAGGACCCATAAAACGGACCCCCTGGTCGAGAGGGTGAACCTCCTGCACGCCAACCCCCAGTACGCCTACGTGGCGTACCCAGACGGGCGGGAGGACACTGTCTCCCTACGAGACCTCGCACCCTCAGCCGATCCGGAAACACCGCCACCACCCCCCCCAACCTCAGTCCAGGTAGACGGCATGCCGGAACCCCACGAGCCCTCGCCGACCACGCAAACACCAGCATCAACACCGGATAAGGCACCAGCACCGGATAAGGCAACACCACCGCTGCGGCGATCGGAGAGGCTTACGAAGCCTCCGGACAGACTGACCTACCAGAATTGGTAGTACACTTCACCCCGCCGGACTTAATTCTAAACAAGGGGTGAATGTGGTAAACCACGTTCACTATCGTATCACTGTTAGTAGTTAGCACTGTTCACCACTGTTCGTTATAACTGTATCACTGACCACTATTGTATCACGGTACGAGGTCGCCTCTTGCCACACTGCTATACCTGGGATGACCACTGCCGACTCCGCCTTGGCTCCACCCACCAGGCCAGGTATAAAGGTGAGCGACTGGCTGGTATTCCTCCTGCTTGGATCGGATCACCCACGAGAGTGGGCTGTTATTTAGTCAATAAAAACCTTTAGTCACCTTCGTAACTCTTCGCCTTTTATTGGAGGAATTGATAGGTATATCAATATGTAAAAAAAAAAGCAGTGGCCCCAGCACTGACCCTTGGGGAACACCAGCGTCCACCATCCTCCAGTTTGAAAAACAGCCATTTACCACAACTCGCTGTTTTCTATCCTTAAGCCAATTCCTTATCCAAGCTGCCACTGACCCACCTATTCCATGAACCTCAATTTTGTTAACCAGCCTTCTATGTGGCACTTTGTCAAATGCCTTCCTAAAAATCCATGTAGACATCATCATCAATCCACTGTTACTTCATCAAAAAATTTAATTAGATTAGTCAAACACGATCTGCCTTTTACAAATCCGTGTTGGCTCTCCTTAATTAGCTTAAACCTCTCCAAGTGCCCATTAATATTTTCCTTGATTATTGTTTCTAAAACTTTACCCACCACTGATGTTAAACTGAACGGCCTGTAGTTACTAAGATTATCCTTACACCCTTTCTTGAACAATGGTGTCACATTTGCCACTTTCCAATCCTCAGGAACCTCCCTCGCATCTAGGGAACATTGGAAAATTATAGCAAGCCCTTCTGCTATCTCCTCCCCCAATTCCCCTAGCAACCTGGGATGCAAGCCATCTGGACCAGGCGACTTATCCACTCTAAGCATACCCAGCCTTTCTAGTACATCATGTCTATTAATTTTCACCCGTTCCATTGTTTCTACCTTTTCCATTTAAAAAAAATTTGTTTATAGGATCTGGGTGTCGCTGGCAAGGCCAGCATTTATTGCCCATCCCTAGTTGCCCTTGAGAAGGTGGCGGTGAGCCGCCTTCTTGAACCGCTGCAGTCCGTGTGGTGAAGGTACTCCCATGGTGCTGTTCGGGAGGGAGTTCCAGGATTTTGACCCAGCGACGATGAAGGATCGGCGATATATTTCTAAGTCAGGATGGTGTGAGACTTGGAGGGGAACTTGGAGGTGATGGTGTTCCCATGCGCCTGCTGCTCTTGTCCTTCTAGGTGGAAGAGGTCGCAGGTTTGGGAGGTGCTGAGAAGCCTTGGCGAGTTGCTGCAGTGCATCTTGTAGATGGTACACACTGCAGCCACGGTGCACCGGTGGTGGGGGGAGTGAATGTTTAAGCTGGTGGATAGGGTGCCAATCAAATGGGCTGCTTTGTCCTGGATGGTGTCGAGCTTCTTGAGTGTTGTTGCAGCTGCACTCATCCAGGCAAGTGGAGAGTATTCCATCACACTCCTGACTTGTGCCTTGTAGATGGTGGAAAGGCTTTGCGGTGTCAGGAGGTGAGACACTCCCTCTGACCTGCTCTTGTTGCCACAGTATTTATGTGGCTGGTCCAGTTAGGTTTCTGGTCAATGGTGACCCCCCAGGATGTTGATGGTGGGGGATTCAGCAATGCCGTTGAATGTCAAGGGGAGGTGGTTAGACTCCCGATATTTGTCAGCATCCACCTCCTTAGTAAACACTGATACAAAGTACTCTGAGTATTTTAGCCTTGCTCTGTACCTCTAAGCATATATCACCTTCTTTGTCCCTAATAGGCCCCACCCCGCCTCTTATTACCCACTTACTGTTTACATGCCAGTAGAAGATTTTCTGGTTCCCTTTTATGTTAACCGCCGTTCTACTCTCATAATCTCTCTTTGCCAATCTTATTTTCATCTTCACTTCCCCTCTCAACTTATTGTATTTGGTCTGGTTCTCCCTTGAAGAATTCACCTGACATCTATCATACACCCTCTTTTTTTGTTTCATCATCTTCTCCATCTCCCTCGTCATCCAAGGAGCCCATGCTTTGGTTCCCTTTCCCTTCCCTCTTGTTGGAATATACCTAGCCTGTACTTGGAACATCTCCTCCTTAAAGATCACCCATTGTTCCGTTACAGATTTTCCTGTCAGTGTTTGGTTCCATTTTACCCTGGCTAGATCCTTTTGCATCCCATTGAAGTTAGCCCTATTTCAGTTTAGAAGTTCCATGCTCCTCTCCATTGCTAATCTAAATCTTATGATACGATTATCACTTGTACCCAAGTTTTCTCCCACAGACACTTGGTCGATCTGGCCCACATCATTCCCCAGCACCAGATTTAGCAATGCCTCCTTCCTAGTTGGGCCAAGAACACACTGGTCAAGGAAATTCTCCTGAACACATTTCAGATATTCCTCCCCCTCCTTTCCCTTTACCCTAGCATTATCGCAATCTATATTTGGGTAATTAAAGTCCCCCAAATTCACCACTCTCTGGGCTAGAAATTCAGTTGCATGTGCGACCAGTTACCGCCCAAAAAGGGCTTCTGCGCCAGTAGAGGAGTTTGCGCTGATATTCAGCGCTGCGGTAATGGCGGCGGTAGCCGGTAGTGCTGCGCCGGCACCGATGACGTCATCGGTGTGCGCAGTGCCCCGGTTCCGCCCCGCTACCGGCCCGACCCCCATATTTAGTTGTGGCCGCCTCTTCCGCAGCGGCCGCAAACAACGTTGTGAAGACCGGGCCGTGCTGCAGCCTTAGTGGCGCTAGTTAAGGCGGAGGTGCGGCCGGCCGCACCTCCTTCCCCGGCCTCCTCCACCCCCGCCCCCCCCCGCGGCATTGCCGGCTGCTTTCCGTGGTGCCGGGCTCATTTGCCGGCACTATCAAGCGGCGAGCTCCCCGTTGCAGGCACCTCCCCCTTAAGAGAAGGAGGAGGCCTGCAGTACTGCAGCCTGCCGCTCCGCAGGGGGTGGCACAGCGGCACCTACAGCGCTGAAATTCAGTTTCAGCACCCCAAGCGGGGGCGGGCACACCCTGGAATAGCACCTGGTTCCGACTTGGGGCGCAAAAACTGAATATCTGACGGGCGCAACTGGCTCTGCGCGCAGCACTAACTTTTGGGCTCTAGCCAGCTGGCGGGGCCTTACTGAATTTCTAGGCCTACAGCTCTTGTATATCTCTGCGATTTTCCTGCAGATTTGCTCCTCTACCTCCCTCTCACTATTTGGAGGCCTGTAGAATACCCCTAATAGCGTGATCATACCCTTTTTGCTCTTCAACTCTAACCAAATAGATTCTGTCCACGGCAGCTGGGGAATTTAAATTGTTAATTAAATAAATCTGGAATAAAAAGTTAGTATCAGTAATGGTAACCATGAAACTATCGGATTGTCGTAAAAACCCATCTGGTTCACTAGTGTCCTTTAGGGAAGGAAATCTGCTGCCCTTACATGGTCTGTCCTATATATGACTCCAGATCCACAAGCAATGTGGTTGACTCTTAACTGCCCTCTGAAATGGTCTAGCAAGTCACTCAGTTGTAACAAACCGCTACAAAACACAGTAAGAATGAAACCGGACGGACCACCCAGCATTGACCTTGGCACTGGCTACGGACAGGGCAATGGCACACCCAGCCCAGTAAATATACCGCCGATCCTTCATCATCGCTGGGTCAAAATCCTGGAAGTCCCTATCTAACAGCACTGTGGGAGTACCTTCACCACACAGGCTGCAGCGGTTCAAGATGGCGGCTCACCACCACCTTCTCAAGGGATGGGTTGTGGCAAGGCCAGCATTTTATTGCCCATCCCAATTAATTTTTAAAAAATTACAGCCAATCTCTGGCACTGAAAATTAACTATTACGAGTCATTCCTGAGATTTTAAAAATGTAACATTTTAAATTTCATTTTTTTTTTTTTTTTACTTTTCCTGTTTCTTTTTTCTCTCTTAATCCAATCTCTTTCCGTCTCTTTATTTCTCTTTCTGTACCTTTGATATTGAATTCACCCACTATAATTTACACTTCCTGCTCAGTTCTTGAGCTGTTTATTTCACATTCCATCAATCTAATTAGTTAAGGAGATAAACAGTTGCTTGCCCTGTTCACCCAGGTCCCTGATGCCCTGTTCAGCTCACACTGTCAACAACTTGCAAAGCAAAAAATTAAAAAACCTAAATGTGCAAGGGCAAGTCTAACTAATGGCAGGCGCTGTTAGATGCCCTGTTACAGCAAAATTTGGCCCATAGGCGGAGAAATTGAGTTTGGGGCGATAACTTTAACAGTAACGAAAAAGTAGCACCGGGCGCTACGCCAGTGAATCCAACGCAAACTTTGGCGTTAGTGCTCCAGGAAGTGGAGCGCTAAATCAAACTACCACTTCCCTTGGAGCGCAAAAGTTCGGCAAAAGGGGCGGTAGCGGTGCAGCGCTGCTGGGAAAGGAGGCTCCTTCCCTCCCTTAAAGGGAAGGGCCATTGCTGCAGGCTCTGCATTCGATCGATGACCCGCGTCACCGACGGCAGCCGCGATCCGTGACGATCAACCCCAAGCACTAACAGCGTGCAGTGCTGATCAATCGCGGCACAGGAAAAAGTTTTAAAAAAACCTAAAGGGTGAAAACAAATTTTTAATTGACACAAGTGGCCTTACCTTTAAATACCGCTCCCCAAGCGGCCGGCCTCCCCAACAACGCCTCCTGCAGCTGTCGGTGTTATCGCCCGACAATGCTGCAGGGGTGGAACCGAAGTTCGGATCCGGGACGCTACTGGGGCGCTGCACAGCCGGATGAAGTCATGATCTCTGGGCGCAGGAGATCGTGGCGCTAGTGGTTACCGCTGCCGCAAACCTCCACGTGAATTTCGCAGGCGTGGTACTATCGCCGCGCCCGCTCACAAAGCCGGTAGCGCCCCATTATCACCCTCCGGAGGCGTTAACCGAAGGCGCAAAGGAGGCAAATTTCTAGCCCATAGTGTTTGGCATTCCAAACAGATAATTAGATACAACTAAATGAATACGCAAAACTGATGCCTGCTAGGAATGCAAAGCGGGATATTTGTTCAAATCAGATCAGGGAAGAACTGACGTTTACCTCAAAGAATTTGATTACTGCCCTTTGACAAAAAAAACTGAGATTTGAGTGTTTACCAGAGAACCAAGAGTCTTTTTATTGGTTAATGGGGTTAGGATACAAACGCAACATTAAATGATTCTGCGTCACTAATACAGCAAGATTATCAATGTGTACAAATACAAACTAAGCCCAAATTAGTATCAGAATCCAATGTTACAGATGGCTTTCACTTAAATAGCATGGCAGAAGGATTTGCATTTCTTTGCGCCTTTCACACTTATACGATGTCCCAAAGCAATTTACCCCCCTTCAGTCTTTCAATGTTGCATTTGTATCCTAATCCAATAAATTACTTTTGAATTGCAGTAACATAGTCCAATGCAGAGTACAAACCAAAACACTTGGAGGGGGAACTTGGAGGTGGTGTTGTTCCCATGTGCCTACTGCCCTTGTCCTTCTAGGTGGTAGAGGTTGCAGGTTTAAAAGCACAAACTTATTTATAGGGGGTCTCGTCAGCCTCCTCCTTCTCACTGCTGTGCCCACAAGCTTCACGTCTCATTGTGGGCCACACTAGGATTTCAAAAAATGCCTAGGGGCACAAAAACCGTGTTTAAAAAATCTATTAAGCGTTTTTTGAGGGTGTAACTAGCAGGACAGATAAGAAGGAACCAGTGGATGTAGTATATTTGGATTTTCAGAGGACATTTGATAAGGTGCCACACAAAAGGCTGCTAAACAAGATTAGAGCTCATGGGATTGGGAGTAATATATTATCATGGACTGAGGATTGGTTAACGGACAGAAAACAGCTATTTACAATCTATATCAGTGACTTAGAGGAGGGAACCGAGTGTAATATATCCAAGTTTGATGATAATACAAAGCTCGGTGGGAAAGTAAACCGTGAGGAGGACGCAAAGAGGCTGCAAAGGGAGTGATTGAGCAAGAAGGTAGCAGATGGAGTATAATATGGGGAAGTGTGACATTATCTGCTTTTAGTAAGAATGGAAAAGCATAATATTTTTTTAAAAAGGTGAGAGATTAGTAAATCACAGAAATTTACAGCACAGGAGGCCATTTGGCCCTTTGTGTCTGTGGCGGCCGACAAAGAGCGAGCCAGCCTAATCCCACTTTCCAGCTCTTGGTCCGTAGCCTTGTAGGTTATGGCACTTCAAGTACATATCCAAGTACTTTTTAAATGGGATGAGCATTTCTGTCTCTACCACCCTTTCAGGCAGTGAGTTCCAGACCCCCACTGCCCTCTGGTCCTAGTTCCTCTCCTGCTCCTATTTCTTACATTCTTAAAAGAACACCTTTAATTGAAGGGGGAGGGGAGAAAGTGTTGTAAACCTTTTACTTTCAATATTATCTAATTGAAAATTGTAAAACGCTTTTAAAAACGTGTGTGGACTCTGGTTCTTTCTAATCCCCCTCCCCACCCAGTTATTATTTGGGTGCACGTCACCCTTTAGGTCTGCCTAATGTTTAAATTTAAGTCTTGCTTTCTTCCAGCCTCCACTAAGTGTGAGGCTCATCCACTTTGGACCCAAGATAGATCTGAGTATTTTCCAAATGGCGAGCAGCTAGGAACTGTAGAGAAGCAGATAGATTTAGGGGTCCATGTACAGAAATCACTAAGCACTACTGGACAGGTACAAAAAATAATTTAAAAGGTCAATGGAATGTTGGGCTTTATCTCAAGGGGCCTGGAATACATGGGGTGGAAGTTATGTTACAGTTATACAGAGCTCTGGTTCAACCCCACCTGGAGTACTGCATTCAGTTCTGGGCACTGCACCTTAGGAAGGATATATTGGCCGTGGAGTGGGTGCAGTGCAGATTCACCAGAATAATACCAGGGTTAAATTACGAGGACAAGTTGCATAGACTAGGCTTGTATTCCCTTGGGAGGACTCGTAAAAATCAACATTTCATTGTGCAGTACACACGTCTGCTGCATATATATGACAAATAAAATTGAATTGAATTGAATAAAGAAGATTAAAGGGTGAACTAATTGAAGCGTTTAAGATAATTTAAGGAGTTGATAGGGTAGATAGGGAGACACTATTTCTTCTGGTGGGAGAGTCTAGAACAAGGGGCATAACCTTAAAATTAGAGTTAGGAGCAATGTCAGGAAGCACTACTTCATACAAAGGGTAGTGAAAATCTGAAACTCTGTCCAAAAAGCTGTTGAAGCTAGGTTCAATTGAAAATTTTAAAACAGATTGAAGTTAGGGAAGGGCCTACTCCTGTTCTTATGGTCCTCTACACCCCACACAGACAAGTCTCTTGTCCCATCTTTCAAGACCTCTGCTCGACAGAGTAGGTCTCGGATAAAATTAATGTAGTCCCTGGGTGGAATTATCTCATTTCTTTGCTGTGAATCAGTAAAGATTAGGGACTTTTAGAGATCATAGCAACAGCAATGAGAATGGGAATTTTGAAGTGGCTGATTCTATCATTTAGCTGACAGATTGGTTCAACTTTGCCAAAGTGGTTATTTCATAGCAGGCATATGTATTAGAGACAACTGCATTCAATCTCATTCACTTTCACATCATTGTTGAAAATAAAACAAAAATGTGTAGTCAAATACAAAGTGACAGCAAACTCATGATCCACTGTGGGACCTAACCAGCAATATTTTGCTCACCCAGAAATACTTTTAATCAGAAGATGTTGAGCATGAAAGTCAAAGTAGCAGCAAGGGCTTGAGTGATGCACTGTCCTACCGCCTAGCTCCAATGGCAGCCATGTTGAGAAGGTTAAACAAATTATCTGATCATTATCACATTGTTGTTTGTGGGAGCTTGCTGTGCGTAAATTAGGTGCTACAATTCCTACATTTCAACAGCGACTACACTTCAAAAGTACTTCATTGACTGTAAAGTGCTTTGGGACATCCTGAGGCCATGAAAGGTGCTGTATAAATGCAAGTCTTTCTTTCTTTAAACATCCGCTCTCTGGCAGTTGCAAGGGTCCTACTTGAAATTAGATTGGGACAGCCAGTTCCTAGTGGGCACAGCAGAAAGCTGCCCACATCTCAGCACAAATTGCTATAATTTGGCAATTATGCTAAATCAGTTTTTAAGAGTGGCTGGTGTAGGAAGTGGGAAGTAAACTCAGACTGGTGCTTATTATGCTGGGGATATTGCACACTTATGGGTCAGAGTAGAGGGAGCTTTAACCCGCATCATAACGGACGTGGGAACGAGGATAACGATACTGGATGAAAAAGTTCCATTTTCCCCTGCTCTGATGTCCATACCTTGATGAGCAGAAGAGCAAACAATTGCACTAAAAAACAAATTCTTCAACAAAATAAATTTGTAGATTGAATCTGGCAGTTTGTCCTACACATTGTTAAAGCTGAGCAACAGGATATAAAATCGTCTCCTTAAAACACCACTAATAATAGGCTCTTACAGTACAACTCCTATGGGTTTAATTTCCTCTGCGTGCTATTTTCAGTGCACCGAGTTAACGACTGTTAAAATAGCTCAGAAAGGAACTTAAACAAACACATTAATTGCTGCATCAAGAATAGCACTGAGGAAATTAATCCAGTCAATGGTTTTGTGACCTCAAAGTCCAGCTTTCCAACACTGTGTACTGTCCTCCAATTGCTGCAATGTGATCACTTCATTATGAACTTCATTAAACAGCAGCCAGGAAGAATTCTCTAACATTAATAAAATACCCTGCTGAGCAATTTAGTAAGGAAATAGCAAAAAAACAAAATAAGGCAGCTGATCTTAGTCAAACTGGACAATAGATAAAATCCTTTTCATTTCTTCAATTATATTATTTAAGTTCCTTCCACTACTTCATTTTTTTTAATCATTAACATTGTTTTGGATTGCCATATTCAGTATTTGTTCCTTTATTATATTTTCTTCCTCGGTTTTTCATTCGATGTTCACATTAAATTCTTCAACAATTTTATTTTCGTCTCATCTTGTGGGGAGGCAGGAGGGAGTGTTATCAAAGAAAAGACAAAATCAGGAAAGTCAGAAAGGAGGTCTCTCCAGGAAAATTAACAGCTGAATTTAACACAGGAAATGTAGTAGAACTGCATGAGCTGCTTATGATGGTGCGTAATTTTAACACCTTGGGTTTTTGGCCCCCTCCTATTTCTCATCTATATGCTGCCCCTTGGGGACATCATCCAAAAACACGGCGTCAGTTTCTACATGTATGCTGACGACACTAGCTCTACCTCACAACCTCTTCTCTCGACCCCTCCAGTCTTTAAATTATCAAACTGCTTGTCCGACATCCAGTACTGAATGAGCAGAAATTTTCTACAATTAAATATTAGGAAGACCAAAGCCATTGTCTTCAGGACCTGCCACAAACTCCGTTCCCTAGCCACCAACTCCATCCCTCTCCCTAGCACCTGTCTGAGGTTGAACCAGATTGTTCGTAACCTTGGGTGTCATATTTGACCTTGAAATCAGCTTCCAACCACATATCCGTGGTGTAACTAAAATCGCCTATTCCCACTTCCGTAACATTGCCTCAGCTCATCTGCAGCTGAAACCTTCATGCATGCCTTTATTACCTCTAGACTGGACTATTGCAACGCACTCCTGGCTGGCCTCTCACATTCTACCCTACGTAAACTTGAGGTCATCCAAAACGCCGCTGCCCGTGTCCTTATTCACACCAGTCCCGTTCACCCATCGCCCCTGTGCTCATTGACCTACACTGGCTCCTGGTTAAGCAACGCCTTGATTTCAAAATCCTCATCCTCGTTTTCAAATCCCTCGCTCGCCCCTTCCTATCTCTGTAATCTCCTTCAGCCCCACAACCCACCCAGAGATATCTGAGCTCCTCAAATTCTGCCCTCTCGAGCATCCCTGATTATAATTGCTCAACCATCGGTGGCTGTGCCTTTAGCTGCCTAGGCCCTAAGCTCTGGAACTCCCTCCCTAAACCTCTCTACCCTCCTTTAAGACCCTCCTGAAAACTTACCTCTTTGACCAAGCTTTTGGTCATCTGCCCTAATTTCTTATGTGGTTCGGTGTCAATTGTTTGTCTTATAACACTCCTGTGAAGCGCCTTTGGACGTTTTACTACATTTAAAAGCACTATATAAATACAAGTTGTTGTTGTTATCTTGCTCCTTAGAGCATGCCTTAGGTACTTGCAGGCTATTACCATGATTATTGAAGGTAGGTACTGAACAGCAATCTTGCTGATTTTATGGAGCTCAGAAAAACAAACTATTACAGCAGTAGGCCAACGTTAACCAGGTTTACTCCTGACTTAACAATACTTTAATCTTTCTCACTTACATAGATGCCACCAGGGGGTGCAGTACTGCAGGCAAGAAATGTATTAATCTGGAATTTAAAAAGTTAGACATGTGATTCTCCCCCACTGCTCCCCAACTCATTTCTCAACATTTTCTGGGTTTTGAAACACATGGCCATAGGTTCTGCTTCTCTGAAGTTAACCTGGGTGACAGATCCAATCGGCCACACTATAAGTCATTGAAATCATGTTCCCAAAATAAAACAAAATTTATAGACGGTCCAAAAAATGTTGGCAAGATGGCAACGAGAGTTTTTTTTTGGAAGTCTCCAGACTTGGGATTAGTGACTTGGTTGTTAGCTTTTCCTTAGTGGTACATGATAGCACTGCAAGTTAGCTGGTGCTCTACAGATCCAGGCAGTTACTGTAAACGGAATGCGCGCTTGCCAGTTCCTTTCTCTGCTTTATTATTTTCACATGATTCCATTGTTTAACTATTTTATGTGAGCTCTGCTTACAAGAATCCTCTAAAGGAACATTGATGAAATTGGAACTCATACAAAAAGGCAGCCAAATGGGGAGGAAAAAAAATACACCAAGACAAGGAAGTGCCATTTATAAATTGAAAAATCTATTTTTGCATAGTCCAACTAAATTTTTTGCTATTAGAAATCCATTGGTCTGACGACTTACGTCTTGGGAATCAGAAACGAGCCCCATCTTCAGCGCCTGCCAATCCTGTTCCTGTTTCAAAGTCACTGACTGACAACTCACTTTCTCCCGTGCCTGTTCTGTTTGCAGTTCTCCCTCACAAATACCAGGATAAAACTTGGTGCCCAGTATTGCTGGTTTTTATTTGGTTTGCAAAACCAAGGCAACAGAAGCTAGACTGTAACACACAGTGACTGCAGAGTATTCCACAGATCTATGATTGACAGGAAAAGCAATGACCACAAACCTTTTAGATCACATATCAAAAAAAGCTCACAGCCTAAAATACACAGTAATGTAAAATCAGCAATGATTTGAAACCCAATTTCGGTCACGACTATGGGTTAGAGCAAGCTTTAAAAATAAAGAGAGCAATTTCAACAATTGCCATTAAAAATCTAATTTAGCAAAACAGAAGGCAAATCTTGGAAGTTAACTGATACCATAAAGAATTAAAGGGGCAGTTTAAAAAAAACTTCCATGCTCAGAGGGTGGTTAGAATATGCCATTGTCTGTGACAAAACCACTGTTGAAGCCGAGCCCATAATTTATTTTTAGAAAAAGAGGAATATCAAAGGATAATAAAAAGGGGAGGGGGGGTAAGGAAGAGGTCAGGAAAGTGGGATTAGACTAGGTGTCTTGTGAGGAAAAACACAAGCTCAGGTCAGACGGTCCATTTCTATGATGTATTCTATTCAATAGTTTCATTAAAAATGTGTGTTCTGAGGTGTTTTTTTAAGATGTTACAATCTAGTCAAATCTACTTGTGCTGTTTTTCTACTGTTGCTTGGTCAAGTCAGATTCTGGGAGACCAATTTACACGAGTTAGCCCCTGGCGTTTAAATAATCAAGTTCGGCTCCCTTATCCTGGTGGCAGAATCGTAGCCCCTAGCTCCCAACACAACAGTCTCAGGCAGGTGGCAGCAACCCTAGAGTAAACCAGCCAGATCCTCTGACTGCCAAACTTGGTTAAAAAAAACCCCATATAGTCTGGCACATCACTAAATACAATGGCCCTGAATTTGAGGTTAGCAGCAAAGCAAAAGTGTTTGCTCCTGGACCTGAAGTACGCTCCGCACAGGGATTTCGTAATCCTTGTGTCGAGAACTTCGGGCTTTCCGACCTTGAATTCAATTCAACGGAACTTAATGGGGGTCCCCTTGTGCAAAGTGCTGTGACGTCAACAGGCTGTCTAAGCAGCCAATCAAAAGGCAGAATTCTCAGACAGCAAACAAGGAAATGGGTAAGCCCTTAAAAGCCTAACTTTTTTAAATAGTTAGAGAGCAAAAGAAAGATTGGGGTTCTCACATGGGGAAAAGGAAAACCTAAAATAAAAATGCACAAACTTAATAAGTTCCTTAAAAATTTAAAGTTTTTTTAAAAAATGGACAAGTTTAACACTGTGCAAAATTAAAATTAGTTTTCCAGGCCCTTAACATTTGCTTAACAGTCAATATGCTGTTAAAACCCCAGTTACACGCAATCCCTTCTAAAGTGACTTTTAGTGGGGAATTTAACAGCATACTTACTGCAGAAGAGCCAAAGTTTGTGTCAGTTTCAATAACTTAGGAGATTTCACCGATTGCTGGCTCTGTGGTGGGGGTGAGGGGGGGCGGGGGGTGTGCACAGCGCAGCCAGTTTTGGAGCAGTCATTGACAGACCACAACTTCGGGGTTTCTGCATGCGCTTGCACATGCACCAAATCCCGAAGTTGCGGTCAGTTTTAAAGGTGACGGCGTACTCGGACTACAGTGTCATATGGACGCCAAATTCAGGGCCATTATAAAAGCAGCCTTAATTTCTAGTTAACTACTAACTTAGCACGAGAGCAAAGCCAGTAAGCTCACAATTCATGTTTCAAGTAACTTTTTCCTCTCCTTGCTTGCCAACTATATTAAGGATTTCCTCCCTGTATCTGGAATTCTTCACTGTGGAGGGTTTTCTGCGGGGTTAAGACTTGGATTTTTCTTTCCGCTGGTCTGCTTCCATTCTCATCCTCTGCCTTCTGCATTTTTGTTTTGCACTGCCCCAGAATTTGAAGTGGGTGTCTTCTAAACACAAATAGCGTTCCCAACCATACTGATCTCAAATGCGACTGATCATTCTGGGCGGCATACATTACATAGGAACAGGAGTCGGCCATTCAGCCCGTCAAGCCTGTTTCACTATTCAATTAAATCATGACTGATCTGTATCTTAACTCCATCTACCCACCTTGGTTCCGTAACCTTTGATACCCTTACCTAACAAAAATCTATCAATCTCAGTTTTGACATTTTCAATTGACTTAGCCTCAACAGCTTTTTGGGGGAAAGAGTGTTTTCCACATTTCCACTACCCTTTGCGTGAAGAAGTGCTTCCTGACATCAACCCAGAACAGCCGAGCTCTAATTTTAAAGTTATATCCTCTTGTTCTGGACTCTCCCACCAGAAGAAATAGTTTCCCGATCTACTCTATCAAATCCTTTCATCATCATAAACACCTCCATTGGATCACCCCTTAAAGGGAATACAAGTCTAGTCTATGCAACTTGTCCTCAGAATTTATCCATTTTAACCCTGGTATAATTCTGGTGAATCTGCACTACACCCACTTCATGGCCAATATATTCTTCCAGAGGTGCGGTGCCCAGAACTGAATGCAGTACTCCAAATGGGGTCTCACCAGAGCTCTGTTCAGCTGTAACATAACTTCCACCCCATGTATTCCAGTCCTCTTGAGATAAAGGCCAACATTCCATTAGTCTTTTAAATTATTTTTTGTACCTGTCCACTAGCTTTTAGTGATTTCTGTACTTGAACCCCTAAATCTCTGCTCGTCCACAGCTCCTAGCCATTTAGAAAATACTCTGAACGATCTCTCGGGTCCAAACTTTCCCACATTGAACTCCATCTGCAACAATTTTGCCCATTCACTTAATTTATCAATTTCCTTTGCAACTTTCTGCTCCCATCTACACTACACAACTGGTTCTCTAGTGTCCTTCAGGATGGAGAACCCATTACTCCTACCCAGTCTGACCTACATGTAACTCTAGCCCACATTATGTGATTGACTTTTAATGTCCTCTGATGTGGCCTGGAAAGTCATTCAGACAATCACTTCAACAAGGCAGCTTCCCCCACCTTCTTAGGGTAATTAGGGATGGGCATCAAAATGTGCCGCTGCCAGTGTTGCCCGCATCCCAAGAAAAACTTCTTAAAAAAGCAGCTTCCTGTAAATCTGAGGCGCAAGTCGTAACTTAACACAGGTTCTTTTCTTTATAACCTATAACCCAGGGAGATAGAAGTTATGGGTGTGACGTATACACTGGATTTTACAGCAATTTTGGAAAGAATGCAAAAAAAAGCACTGAATTATGGCTGTAGAATTAAGATTTCAAACTATAAACTCTTGTCCAAAGATCCTGGGAAAAATGTTAAGAATGCTTGGCTAAGAATGCATTTTCCCAGTAGAAATCTAATAAAATACAGATTCAAAATAATGAGTGTGGAATTCTGTTACAGATTTAGAAAACAAATATCAAATTCAGTAGTGGTCTGCTTATTTCCCTTTTACTGATACATTAGAAAGAACAGAACCCAAACTGAGACCCTGTACAGTCTCAGAATTACTTTGACTTTAGGAATAACAATTGACTGATCAGGCTATGAAATACTGAAGCACATATTTTATTTTTGTATGTCAAGTTATGACTTTGTCTGAAAATATCTTAAATGTACAGTCTTTATGGTTTTTTTTATTTAAATATAAAAAAGGAAGTATTTATGTAGATCAGAGATGTCCAAACTATAGCTTATGGGCCTGAGCCATGGCAACCCAACCCACTGAGGCCTGACAATCCAAGTCTTGAAGCCCAGCAACTGAGTCCTATTTGGGCTTTTATTTTGTACTGTCCTGCTTGAATTCTGTGGGCCTGGGGGTTTGGATAGGGCTGTTTCTAGCACTGTAGCCTTATTGGGGAATAAATCTTAAAACCAGAACACAAAGATCTGTTCGTATCAGCAATTTGAGATATATGTAAATTAATGGGAACACAGACTTAAACTATATGTGTCATCTGTGAACCCCATGACATACATCTGTGTGTCCACCAAGGGGGGGGGGGGGGGGGGAAAGAGGGGAGAGAGGGAGAAGAGAAGAGAAATGCTCGGACACTTCAGCCATAGATACAGCCTTTTTGTTTTGAATTAACTAGACAAATAAGATTTCTCATGTAATGATATACTGCATTCTTTTCTGGAGAGCTCACTGGGTAAATATTTGGTAATTTATTGAACATTTTTGTGGTTATTTTTTCTCTCTCTCTGGAAGAAACAAACACTCCAATTCGCACCAACAGTGCAACACAGGCAGCAGAAAATATTAGAAGCCAGAGCACAAGAAAATATGGGCACATTTCCACATGAAGTTTTTTTTTCTTAAAGGGAGTTCTGGAATACAACACAACCTTTTTCTGCTGATTACAAGGGGCAGTCACACACTAAGGTCTACTCGATATTACATAGATTTATGGGATTTAGATAGTAGTCCCTTGAGGATGGATATTTACTTTCTCCCCTTTCAAAATCACATGGTACTCTATGCAGGTTTTCAGTTGCAAGGAGTATCTATTTACAGGATTAGAAAATTGGCAGCAGGAGATTGACAAATGCACACATCCACACATTTTTTCAGTTTACACGATCGCCTGGAGTAAAGTTCCTTTTTTTTACAACTACATTATATGTTGGTGTTGAAATTCTGTTTCAGGACTCCTGGGATTGAGGCTGTAGTTAATCAGGAGTGAATCCGCCTCTGAAGTAAATCAACCCTGCAAAAACGACATTAAAATTAGCACCCTGGATACAGTAAGGAATTAAACCAGGCCTCTCCTGCTGGTGTGCTGAGTGCACAATAAATCTGCAGGCAGTGCCAGATACACGAGCCTTTCTGGAGCCCTAGAACACAATGCCATGGCATTTCCCTTGCAATTAAAATACTAACCAGCTTTCACAGTCTGCTGCTATCTATACAGGGCATTTGTCAGTCTGAGGTTCTGTGCAGTAACGAGCTACAGAGTGGGGACTGTCCCACACCCTGCAAAATTTAGTGCTGAACTCAAGCGGATTCACTCTAAGTGCTTCCTTTAAATGGATCTCAAGTCTTGCTTCTGATCCCCACCCCCACTGGTTGGCACTTTGCCAGCCCATTCTTTACCGACTCCCTTGTGTGCAAGATCACAGGAGATTGGCTAGTTCTACTAAAACTTGAAATAACTCTTCTCCACTGTATATAAAATTGAAGTATACACTAATGGAATCAGTATCCACACAATCAGCTTCTCAAACATACCAAACTGATTTGCTAGCTCTAGGAAAATAAACCTAGCATGTAGTTACAGGTGGTATTTAAACCACAAATAACTTGGGAGCCAAACATGTTCCAGATGCAACTTGATTTTGAGGCAAACAGGCATCTGTGAACATACTCTGCAGATGTTTCTAATACACAAAAGTTTGGACACTTACAAAACCCTTATAAAACATGTCCTACATTATTACCATATCTGCACCTAATTTCAGTGTCTATCTCACGTCTTCTCTCAAACCATAGATCATTCCCAGCCTAAGGATCCTGCTCCCGTGTAATGGGCAATGCCATTCCTGAATCTGCCAACATTGGGTATATGGCAGAGTTTGACACTTCACCCAATGTAATTACTGCCAGGTTTCCTGCTCCTGATCACCATCAAGTGACCCTCTTTGAACGTACAAGTGCGTGGACAGAGTGAGCACAGCTGTGATGCCATTCATGGCGCAATGCCCTGCCTTTCTCTCTATATTCAGGCAGGAAATATGGCCACTTGAGTAAGGTACAGGAGGGACCGCTGGCATCCAGGAAAACTCAGAAGACAGCCCGCCACCATCTTCTCAAGGCGACTAGGGATGAGGACTAAATGTGGTATTACCCGCGTCTCCACAGCCTGAGAACAAATCTTATTAAAACACAAGAAAGAATCAGGAGAAAAGGGGAGGAAAAAAAATGAAGGGGGAAAAATAAGTTGCTGTAAAGTTTTTTTTCTGGATGGTGATAATCAAAATATTTTCCTTACCTATGCCTCTTGTTGTTTTCCCTTTGACACCCAACTTTGGCTGACAGAGCAGTCTGGCAGCTAGCTTCCAAAGCTTTGCCAATGTTACTGAAGCCCAACACTCGGTGATGTGCGAGTGTGACATGACTATGTCACTCTCTCATATTGTTTTCCCTCCCTGTGCCAAAAATGCTTGCTTTTCACTCTGTATATCCTCACAGCAACACAGCTTGAGATGTGAAGTGCAGAGGGACCATGGATACCATTTCATGTCCAAAGACTCTCTAGCACCACACTGTAAATACTCCCTGCTAAAAGTTCAACAACATTATTCTTGTTCAAACAGTTTAAGCATATGCTATAACTAGTATAGTGACCCTATGACTGCAAATGAGTTACACAAAAACCATGTTGCAGCAAAAAGTGCACTAGAGAGCAGTACTGATTAGGAGGAGAGGGACTAATAAACATTGTAGGCTACAGCGGAGTGTACTACCGAGAGGGGTAACTTAGTTGCATACTAAAATGTGCCAGAAAAAGATTTTATTGATTTTTCCATTACTGTTCTTTGCTAAATCCAGTAGTATAAATTCTAGCCCATGTGCGAGGCTGTATTAATCTGCTTGCAGAATCAAACATCTACAAAAAAGTGATAAATCAATTGGCACAGCTATTACCAGGGGAGCGGTGGAATATCTCATTTTCAAATTCAACAAACAAACATCAAGGTGTTCTCAATCTGTAGGTATGCAGCCATCTAAAAACATCAGCAACTTGCTGAATCAGGGAACTGGCTATGCTGTCAGTGATATTTTGACGACAATGGAGATATTGTAGGCTTCTGGCAAAAATGTAGACCGGAGCCATATCTACAGCACCCCTGGGGCTGAGCCACCTCTCCACTACCTGCCGACCTCAGCCCCGGTCTCCAGTGCCCGTGGTGCCGAGCCACATCCCCACTACCCGTGGAACTCAGCCCCGGTCTCCAGTACCCGTGGTGCCGAGCCACATCTCCACTACCCGTGGAACTCAGCCCCGGTCTCCAGTACCCGTGGTGCCGAGCCGTATCTACAGTTCCTGGGAAGCCGAGCATCAGAGTCCCATTTCGGGAGTCCTCCTCCCTGAGAAAACCTTTTCCAAGGATTTACAATCCAGTAAAAGCATTTTAAATTGGTTTGTTTTGCCTTTGAATGTCTTGCAATATATTACTTTTCCCTGTAAATTTTTAACCAAGGGAAACTTCAAGATGGCTGCTCAAAACCAACTGAACAAAATTTCGAGTTATGTGGTTGGTTTGCTGCCGTTTTAATTTTTTTGTAGCCTGTCCTGACTGACTAATCATGATTGGTTGTTTTTGTATTTCTTTAGTAGCTGGTTTCCTTGTTTTTGATTTGTATATTCCTTAAGTTGTCATTCTGATTTGTTGCTTTTTGACTGAAATGCAATGAACAAATTGTGATGCCAGAGTGTGACAGACAAAAAGGGTTCACAGATGTACAGATTTTATAATACAAAATAGATGTGTTTTCATGTATGTTCATATTTATTCCCTGAAAAATATCTAATGCTTCATAAGTTAGCTTTTGCCAGTAGTTCCTATCTAAATTGCCATTAAAGTTCTGTTTAATTCAGTCATAATATTCTCAATTTTACTCTCCCAGTGATTAATACTGAGCCATACAGATCAAGAAGGTACCAGGTTTGTCCCCTGAACCATGCCAAGTTAGTTTATCTCGGCCAGTGTGGCAATGGTAATGCTAAAATTAGACTCCAAGGGTAATTTTTACTTTGTACGATAGTGTAAAATGCGCAATAGCAAATTGGCAGCCTGTTTTACATCTCTCCTGATTTTTATTTCTATTGAAGACAATCGCACAAAGTCAAAATTACTCTGTGTGCGCGCATGCAGAGGTGTGATGAAAAGAAACTTGCTACTGATCATTATCCAATGGAAAGCTGGTGCATTTGTGTGGCTGACAAATGAGGGCGGATTCTAATGTGATACATCTCCCACCCTGAAAAGATTGCACAACCTGCTGAAACACTCAATCTGGGCTTGTGAGGAACTTGGGTGGAGTACTGGGGACTGTCGCTGCCAACAGAATTATACTCCGGCAAGAGTCAGTGTTTTAAGGGAGCAGGAGCAATAACTGGAAAATCTTATGCTCTCAACAAAATAGAGTCTCCTACCTTGGATTGTGTTTAGAAATCCAAAGTCCTTATTACTAACTTGAACACAATACTATTAGACATTTCAACTACACTAAACCCAGTGGTGTCAAAGTTAACCTCCTAACATATAGGCAGGGTTCATCTCATCTCACTGGATCCCACAATGATTCTGACCCGACTTCAGATCCCCACACTGTGAAGCACAAACATAGAATTGTCCCTTGTATATCCATGCACCCTCTGGCAGCATTGCATAAAACAGTCTATACAAAAAACACACTGATGTGTTATGTTAAACAGTTACAGAATTGGCATTGTCAGGAAAACAAAGGTAATTTTGTCACCTCTATGTAGTTGAATTACTAAGGAGATTGCTTTGATCAATGAATTTTGTGGTGATGCAGGTACATTTCTGATGAAGTCCTTTACTTTAAAAGGGAATTACATCTTTAGAAAATTTATTGGAAAGCAGAACCTTATTAAGTGTTCTGAAACACGTGCTGCCATGTTTTAAAGGAATACTGTGTGCAATTTTCACCCCAGAGTGTTGTCTTGCTTTTAATTCCTATAATGGCCTTTGGGAAGGGTGGCATCACATGTTCTATAGCTATATATTACACTATTAAAATAAAATTTCCTAGGGAATTTTGACTCAAAGTAAATCTATACTGGTTTTGCTCTTTTGCCAAAATTCTTTGGAAAGTCCAGTTACAGAAAAAAACCAACACACTTCGCAGAGTGCACTGCACAGCAAATGGGCCTAAAATTGTTATAGCCTAGAACATCTGTTTCTTCTTGATAGAAATCAGGCATTTTCGGAGAGACTGGAAATTGGGACAGAATCAGTTTCTGCTGGGATTCTGTCCCTCACTCGGTCCCATGGTAAAACGGTCGCACTGGCATTTCTTCCATCCACCACAAATCTTCCAGATTTACATTTGGGGTTGTGTCTGGCTGAACCCCAGGTTCCCCCAGAAATACCACCTCTGTTATGGTAAATATGCCTGCATGAGGCAGGCATGTCTGCCATACAGAACCTCAAGCAGGACCCACAGTGCATCATGCAAACAGCAATCCAATCCCAAGAGACTGACTGTGCTTTGAATTGGGGGCCTACCAGTGAGCAGAGGCGGCAGGGGCACCCCAATAATGCCTATACTGGAGGCCTATGCTTAATGTGTAAATGGCCCCATCGTCACGATCGTGGCGAGGACAGACGTTCTGCCCCACTACATTGACAAAGGAATTTCTAGGCTTATATTTTTAAATTAAAAAGCATGATGTAGATAATCTTTTTATTTTTTAAAAAAATCATACAATTCAGTACAAATGATCACCAGGTTAACGTTTATACTAAATCTTTTAGTTCACAAGGTTGGCCCAATTCCGTTATTTGCTGAAAGCTGCAGTATACTTTCCTTGGACACCTTATAAAGGGGCCTATGCTACAATGGAAACAAACAGAGTCTTCCAACACCATTTCAATAGCAAGTCCCAATGCTTTGCTATTACAGATGATTCTGCATCAAGGCTAGGAAGCACATTCATAATTTGATTCTCAAATATAGGGAATTGGTTAGAAACAGGCATGCAAAATTAATAGAATACCTGTATAGATAAATAGAAAAAAAAGGAACATCCTTCAAGGTTCCCCAGCAGAAATCCTACTGACGTATTTGAAAATGTTGTATTAGCAACAGTGTAACACAAAAACCTGGACAGTATCCAAATTTACTCTTAGGTTTACCAGTGGCATCATAAATTCTGCTCAGTAGGCCGCTGCACAGTGAAAATTTGCCAACTTTTTTTTATTAGACAGGAGTATTGCTCCAGAAGTCTCCAACTGTGACTAGATAGGCAAATCTTGCTGAAAATATACAGGTAGACTGTAGGGATTTTTGTCCTCAGACTAAAAGATACTCAGGCTATTTATAATAGTTAAGCAAATGGATTGAAAGATCTTTTCACTGTTTATACATGAGTGAAAAGTTTGGCAGGCATTACAAAATCAGGGCCAATATACCTCGTCCTGGACAACGCCTGCATTTTGAAAGATATATGCTGAATAAATATGCAGTAAACCAATATTTATCTACTTGTCTGCCTGTCCAAACTATGTTTATATCTCCCACAATTCTTTGAAGTTACTTCAGGTTACCCAAACAAGTTGAGTATCTCAGGGGTTTGTGCAAACTACTGTGCACTGTTTAGTACTGTGCAAGGCTATCCAATCTTTTGTCTTCATGTGCCGTAAAGGTTTGTACCATCCAGCCTCGGGGCCACATATGGAAGATTAAATAAAATTCACATTATCTGCAGTAATCTCAAGTTGCTGACACAAACACATCTTGGGCTCTGGTCCACCAATGACACAACAGCACCATTCCAAACCTTCAAACAGGGCAAACCAAGCAAATAAAAAATTGAATCGTAAACAGGATAGAGTTGTCTGAGCTATAAGGGCTAGATTGTCAGGGGCTCGAACCACATGTAGATTGGATGCCCCTGTTGTGCAACATTTGAGAGTTTTTCATTATGGCTACACCATTACTTCAAAAAAAGTACACAGCAAATACTCTTATCATTATGTGTTGCAAACACCCCTAAATTAAAATAACTTACAGTTTGCTCAAGTAGAAAGAGAAAATCTGTCAATAAGCTTGGCTACAACAGCAATAGGAGATAAATGGCAACGTTTTTTTGATGCTACATCTAAAGTACTTGCACTTCATATTCTAATTGTTTACTCCCTTCTCTTGCACTACTCTTTCAATATTTTCCTTACAGAATGCCAAACCTGTAGTGCCCAGATAGTTCATTGAATATACAAACTGCCAGGAGTTGCATATTAAGGGCCCAGGTTTAATGTTGGATCCAGCTGAAGGTAGTAGTGTGGCCCTTTAAAAGACCTGTGTGCCTGGACTATGAAGGGTGAAAAAGAAAATTCAACTAGGATTCCTACTGCTAATCACTATACTGAATTTTGCTGGAAGTGCATGTTTGAATGTTGGGCGAGAACAGGATTGAGCTCGGTCACAATGTCCTCCTCAAGTAGCCTACTAACATTTACCATCTAGGTTCACACATTGAAACAGCCACTTAGGCAAGTTACCAACGAACGGCCAACATCCGTAGAATTATATCCCAGCATGTCAGCACCTTCAGGAAGCAGGAAATTGGAGGGGCAAAAATTGAAACTTGTAATTGAACAATAATGGATATACTGCATGTAAAGGAAGAACTTGCCTTTATGTAGCAACTTCAGACATCAAAAGCAATAAATTACTTTTAAAGTGCAGTCACAGTTGTTACAGAGGCAAATGAGGCAGAAATTTGTGCACAGCAAGATCTCAAACAGCAAATTAGAGGACCTTTTTTTTCTTATTGGTTGAGGGAGAAATGCTGGTAAGGAGGTACCCTGCTCTTCTTTGCATAGTGCCATGGGATCTTTTAGATCACCTAAGCAGGCAGACTGGGCCTCAGTAATATCTCATCGGCACCACCTTCAGTACCACACTGGAGTATCAGCCTAGCTCATGTGCTCAAGTCCTCAAGGGAGGCTCTAAACCACAATCTTCTAACCCAGAGACGAGTGTGTTACCAAGTGAGCCAAGATAATGTGATCATGAACCAAAGCACAATCACATCAGTCATTACATCCCATTCTGCTGGTCAGAGAGAGAACACAACTGTAGTTTGCTTGGCCTATGCAACTATAAAATGGGGACATTGGCAAGCTACCTTCACTTGAATTATATACCAGCTTTTACTTGACAGTTAGTTGTTGGGAGAAATTTTATTCATGGAGGACTGACTGATAGCGTGAAGTCGTATCCAAAAGTTGTGTGAAGTCATATGACAAATCAACCCTCCTCAAACCACCAGTGTGCTCCAAATGTTAGGGACATAACCAGAAATTCTTTGATCCATATGCCTTGGTCCTTGGAAGCTGCAGTAACAAATCTGAATTTCTTTCTCAATTAAACAAATGTACCTATTTTTATATATAATTTGGATTCTCGCTAGAACTAGGCTAGGTTTAGGTAGCATCGTGAGGGGAAGAGGGGAGCTTTCCCAAATGGGAAATCAGCTTTATGCATGCTCTTTTGGCTGTCATTCAACATGAGGTTGCCTGTAGTCACTATGAATTGCAGAAATCTTGTAAGTAAAACACACTTTGTTGATGGCGATATGATCACATCTTACCCCCCTGTGCTGGGTCTCCCCTTACCACTAACAATAGTGCAGTCTGAAGTTCCAAAATCACTTTACCAACACCACTCTTGAACCATCTGCTTGATAGATGCATGAGCAAGGACCAGGTTGTCTCACTAAATTTCGTCCCCCCCCCCCCCCCCCCCCAATACAGGCCAGCTTAGAAAACTAACAAAAGTTGAGCAACAATTTCAAAAACAGCCCTAAAAATAGGTTTGACATGTAGTTAGACTGAAAGTGCAGTGAGGCATCAGCTTGTCATAACGTAAGCTGTGGGTATACCAAATAGTAATTTAGTTAGTCGGAGATTGTGGTAACAATTGCAGGGATTTCCCCTCATCTCTTGCAGAGAAATTGCAGACTATTGTGGATATGTACCAGTACTCTTTGCTGCTAAATCTGATTGTGACAACTGTATAAGCAACGTTAAAACAATGACACAGAGGAACTCTCTTCTTTCCCGTGCCCCCTAGTTCATGGAGGCATCTTCTCTCTTCTCAGTTGACATTGGCATGCTCCTCCCTCCTCAGCTCACTCGAGCACTTTCAGCACCCACCTGTCCCCCAGTTCATGCTAGAACGCTTTACCCTCAGTTCATGTTTATGCACTCCTTCTCAATCACTTCCTGTCAGTTCACACTGGCACCTTCCTCCTCCTTTTCTTCCCACCCCCACCCCCCAGTTCATGTTGACATTATCCTCCCCTCCCTCGAAGTTCATACCAGCACTGTTCTCAGCCGCTCCCTCCCTACAGAAGATTGATGTAGGTTGACTTGCTCACTGATTTGCCCCCTCCCCCCTTAATTCATACATTTAATTTCTCTGGGGAAATGCTGTAATAAAGAACCCTCTATTTGTGAAATTACTGCTGTGTCTGGCTTCTACCTGATCGTGCGCTGGAGGGATGAAACTGTGCTATAGGCAGGAATTCCTGATCTCACAAAACTATCTTGAGAATTCCCACCCACAGCATTCCATGGAGCAGCATAGAATCTGCAAGTGGCACTGATTTTCATCTGCAAACACAAACAAGGGGACAATGGCCTCAAAATGCTGACTGTCTCCATTATTAGTTGGCATGTAATGCTTTCAGACTTGCACTTCCTACTAACAACAAGGATTAAGAACTTGCTACTTGGGAAATTTCAGGCCTAAAGCTAGTTATGTTTTGGGACTTTGACTATTTTTTCCACAGAAAGGATTCTGGAAAAAAAGGAGTTACATTAAATGCGTTTTAAAGCATAGTGTATTTGTGCAAGTTAAAAAAAGGGGTCTGGCACATTCGGTAGCTAGAATGTTCATGAGCAAGCTTTCATGTAGTTTCATCAACAATAAGCAATCTGTTAACTTGTCTCAGCAATCGAAGAACATGCCACTTCTGTTGTGTTAGGAAGTCTGATCCTCTTTCTGGTTATGAACATAGATAACACACAGATACAGGCAGTCAGGGAAGCTTTTTGAAGCAGGTTATTTGAAGACAGGCAGATCTTTGAAACAGAAAGCTGCAACAGAGGGCCCCAGAAAAAGCTGTGTGGAGGTTAGAAGGCAGGAGAGGTTTTTTTTTTTTTTTAAAGTCAGGCAAGCGACCCACTGATGTGGTGGAAGTGTGGCCTAATCTGTTTCTAGAGAAACTGAAGAACACACATTTGAAAGACATTAATACAGGAAACTTTGTGCTATCCGGCACCGACGGGACCGAGCTGCTGCCGTTCCCTCAAAACTGCCGTACACTCCAGAGCTAATGTTGAAACAAACCCTGTTGCTTAGCAACAGCCTCTAAACAGTCAGCAAGCGTCTCTGTAGCGTCTCTAGCTGAAGCTGTTGCTTAGCTACAGATGTTGCAGAGCTTGACTGTTCAAAAAAAGCAAAGAAAAGAAACAAAAAGAATAAAAAACGGCTCCTGATTTTTGCCGGTGGCTCGAGCTTGCCGGACGGTTCGCCTCCGGATAACACAAAGTTTCCTGTATCTAGTCTGGATCACAAGGGGATGCTATGGTTATGTCTTTGGGTTATGCTGTTGTACAAGAAAGGTATAATGGGCATCTACAAGGCACAAGTAAGGAGTGTGACGGAATACTCTCCACTTACCTGGATGAGTGCAGCTCCAACAACACTCAAGAAGCTCGACACCATCCAGGACAAAGCAGCCCATTTGATTGGCACCCCATCCACCACCTTAAACATTCACTCCCTCCACCACCGGCGCACCGTGGCTGCAGTGTGTACCATCTACAAGATGCACTGCAGCAACTCACCAAGGCTTCTTCGGCAGCACCTCCCAAACCACAACCTCTTCCACCTAGAAGGACAAGGGCAGCAGGCGCATGGAAACGCCACCACCTCCAAGTTCCCCTCCAAGACACACACCATCCTGACTTAGAAGTATATCACTAATCCTTCTTCATCGCTGGGTCAAAATCCTGGAACTCCCTCTCTAACAGCACTGTGGGAGTACCTTCACCACGCGGACTGCAGCGGTTCAAGGCGGCAGCTCACCACCACCTTCTCAAGGGCAATTAGGGATGGCCAATAAATGCTGGCTTTGCCAGCGACACCCACATCCTATAAATGAATTTTTAAAAAGAGCAAGTCAACTCCCATAAAAATAAGACACTTGGACTGAGGCCACCGAATCTGAGAAAGTAACTATGAAGTCCTGAATTTGCAACAGCAACGTTCTGCCACTTTGCAGCACAATACATCTGAACTCCAACATGTTCTATCTCCTGAAATAGCACACTTGAAAGATTCAGCAATTTCCAAAATGTCTACATCCATGAAGCAGGCATCCTGGCTCAAAGGTTTTCAGCAGAAAGGTCAGGTATCCTATCACATCTTATTTACTGTGGGAGAACTGTGAAAATACAACATTTATTTTTTGGTCAAAATGTGCTCGTAATTATGATACTTTTGTGATATTATGCAGGCCTCTAATTTTATTGTAACAGCAAGTATGGTCAATGCTTCTGCAGATGATAAAGGTGATTAACATTGTAAACATCTTTCAGAATACAGAAGGTTAAGATGGTTAGTTTACAGAGCATTTTTATCTGTGACGGATTACATTTTTGTCTTTTTTTTTCTTGCTGCCCACATTACACATAGGACAGGCTTTAGATACACAGACACACTCCAGAAACATAGGACTGTCTGATAGATATCAGGGGGACGAACAGTGTACCTGCTTACCTGATTCATTCCTTCATCGATTGGATTACTCCAACAGCAATCCGATGGGACAGATTAATTTGTTTCCAGTTGGGGGTCAATTCAAACACATGTGGATCATCTTAATACTATTTGTTCAATTGGTAGTTCTCGGAGCTGGTGAGAGATTTCTAATTTTCTTTATTCCACTTTATATTCAAAGGATTTCAGGCTGGCTTGCTCTAAGTTGGCAATCATTCTGAAACCAATGCGAGATAGTGGAGACCTGAGCCTCCATGGTACGACGGCACTGAAACCACCACGCAAGATTAATCAGGGATCCTGCTACAAGCCCAGTTTACATCAGTGTTAGCGCAGGAAAAATGACAGCTATTCTTCCTCGGGATGTAAAAACAGCAAAGTCTGTAATTAAGTCTATTGCCTGTTCTTGCTACTGTTCATGGTTCAATAATTCAGGATAGTAGTTTACAGCCTGAGCCACGGTCTGATACTGTTTATTCTTCTGCGTTACAAAGCCAAGGAAACCACACGTAAACATGTCGATATATCTAGTAGGATGGAATATAGTGACAAAGGTTTTCTGTTCAATCCATGGGCTGACTATGATTACCTGGGTATTAGACAAGTATAGGTAGGGAGCAAGGGCTTGCTTATGGGAATGGCCTATGATGCTAAACCTATCTGGAGTAAAAGCCCAAAAATGCAACCAATGGAAAAAAAATTGGAATTATTTTGCTCCAAGAATTTTCCTTTTCACTGATTTATGACAGACTAATCGCCACATTCCTGTCACTTACTCCAGCTCACATCTACTCTACACAGCTGCAGTGCTACCAGTTCCTTTTCAGGGACCAAGAACTTATTTTCTTTTAAACCAAGGAACCTTTTACGCTGTGCAGAACATCACCAAAGCTGAAGATAGTAAATGAGGAGACATGATCGATCAGAAAGAACTGATTAGGTGATGTCAAGTTTCTGTTTTGAAAGCCTAAAGGAACAATGCTGAAAGCCCCTTTTACACAAGCAACTTCAACAAGTAGCACTTTCTTGCATGCTCAATTCTAATGTGCGTACCACCAACTATTTATATCTGGGCACATTATTAAATGTGCAGGAAGTACCAGTTGTGTGGTGATATTTTGGGCTCAAGACATCAGGGTCAACATGGCCTAATGCCAAACAATTTTGATACGAGTACATTTAAGAATGCTCACTCTCCTATGTCAAATCTGAACTCTTGTCAGCTAATATCCAGACCAATGACTACTTGCTAATGGCAGATAATGTTGAAATATTTCTAGTTGGGAGTCAAAAGTGAATAGTAGGAACATAAAAGCAAAGATAAAAATGTAAATTCCCTCATAGGTATGGCACCAAAGTAAACCACATAATAAATGCAGTGATCTTTAGGGAAATTAAATGTGCTGAATATACCAGGAGATAAAACACCTACACAGCATTTAGTGGTGGCAGAACCAGAGGGGAGGGCACATTCAAGAGTGTCCGTGCTTCAAGTCAGAACTGTACTGAATTTCTCAAACGATGTTTACACTTGCGATTCAGACTCTCCAGTGTCATTAATTAATTTTTCATCCAGATGTTTAAAAAAAAATACAAATTAATGATTAAAAATGGCCACAGCCACACAGATTTTCAGTTTGCATAGAAAAATGGATGGAATTGTAACATTTGATCCAACAACAACTTGTATTTATATAGTGCCTTTAACGTAGTAAAACGTCCCAAGGCGCTGCACAGGAGCATTATAAGACAAAAAATTTGACACCGAACCACATAAGGATAAATTAGGGCAGGCAAAAGCTTGGTCAAAGAGGTAGGTTTTAAGGAGCATCTTAAAGGAGGAAAGAGAGGTCGCGAGGCGGAGAGGTTTAGGGAGGGAATTCCAGAGCTTAGGGCCTAGGCAACAGAAGGCACGGCCACCAATGGTTGAGCGATTATAATCAGGGATGCTCAAGAGGGCAGAATTAGAGGAGAGCAGATATCTCGGGGGGGGGGGGGAGAGGGGGGAGTGTTGTTGTGGGACTGAAGGAGATTACAGATATAGGGAGGGACGAGGCCATGGAGGGATTTAAAAACAAGGATGAGATCCCAATGAGACTGGTAAAAATTCCATGTAATAAACAAATGCTCAGCAGTTGGAGTTAACATTTCTAGTACAGCATTGAAAGGAATGCTAGAATTTTTAGAAATGAAGGATGTTGCATTTATATAGCATCTTTCAAGTCCACACAATGTCCAAAATGCCTCACATCATAGCCAATGAATTATATTGCAGCGTCGCCACTGCTTTATGTAGGCACACAGAACAGCCAACTTATACGCAGCAAGGTCTAACAAACAGCAAATGAATAAATGACCAACAGATCTGTTTTGGTGGTGTTAATTGAGGGAGACATTTAGTCACAAAATCTCTCATTTTTGACTTTCTAAAATATTGTTTTCTCCTGTAGTTTTAGCCACTTTCTTATAATTATTACAAGTCAACATCTAACAAACAATGTGAAACTTAAAGAGGCACTATCTTTATGAAAATACAAGAGCAAAGAGGTTATGATAAATTGTACAAGGCAATGGGTAGGTTAGAGTAGTATGTGCAGCTTTGGGCATCCATTACAGAAAGGGCATTAAAGCCATAGATGCATACAGCGTGGAATTATCAGGATGGTATCAGGGATGAGAAACTATAGCCTAGCAGGAAATACACCCAACGCTGGGACTATTTTCACTACAGCGGAGGAGATCTAGTAGAAGTTTTTACAATTCTGATGGGTTTTGTTAGGGTGAATAGGGAAAAACTATTTCCATTGATTGTGGAGCCAGATGGGTCATCAATTTAAAACAGTCACAGGAGAGTGGCTGAAACAATAAGTTTCTTTATGCAGAGGGCTGTTAGAGCATGGAAAGCTTTGTTGCAGAGAATAGTTGATGCAGAGACCACTGTATCTTTCAAGGGAAGAGTACATAAATGTTTCAAGCAGAGGAACATTCAGGACTATTTGGAGAAAATAGGGCAGTGGATTTTGATTTTTTGAGCAAAGCGCCATCAGACACTCCTTGGGCTGAAAACCTCCGTGGTTCTAAGCTTTTAGGAAACTGGAGATGAGAGAGCTGGGACAGCCATTCAACAGTTTCACAACAGTGTATGCACTGGACCAGCAACCCAGAAGCCAAGTTGGAAGTTTGAATTCAAGAAATCTGGCAATTTGCGATTAAATACTGATGAAAGCTGCTGGATTGTCATAAAGACCAAATTGGTTCCCTACTGTCCTTCAGGGAGGGACCTGCCTGCCACCCCTCCCCGATCCGGTGTACATGTGACTCCAATCCCACACTACGTGGTTGATGGGTAATAATTAAAACCTTAGTGTTGCCCACAACTCAAGAACAAATTTTTGAAAAGTTATTAAGTGCTGCGTAATAAATTTTGATGGGATATCATTGCATCCTGTAAACCAATAAAAATTTTAGCCAAAGACCTCTTCATGAAGATAGCGCCCCCTAAAATGAAAAACCTTGCATAGCAAATCTTACCTTTTGATAAGTTACTGAACCATAGTTTTGCAAAATATCTCTCTTCTTCAACCTTATCCCCTCTGCCGCGTTGCAAGTAATTTTCTTTTCTGAACACATCACAATTTACAGATCCAAAGAGCAGACAGGTGACCTGGACTCTATCTAGCCTCTGTCAATTGTGCTCAATAACCAACCACCAGGAGATGCTGTTAATGATGCAGTGAATGAACAGCTTTCCCTACCTCCCTCACTGCGGAGTAGTTGAGGAGGCTAACACCACAACTTGGTGGTGGCACATAGATAGGCTGCATTACAGGGCTACCAGGGCTACTGGGAAAAAAAACAGCATTATACACAACACATTCCTTTAGAATACTGTGGCATTTAAGCTCAGTGAATAGCAAAACAATCTATTGTTCCCACTATGCTGACATCTCTACTGTACACTGTAGTTTTATTTTAATAAAACCGCCACCTGTGAACTATACGTATGAGCTGACTCATATGAAATTAAACCTTTGTTTCTGTAATTAACAGAATTGGATTCAATAAAGGTCATTCAATTTCAGTTTATTTTAAACCATTTGAACAAAACTCATTTGCATTCGTAGGTCAAAGAAGTCAAAAATAGTCATTATTTTCAAAACAGTAGCCAAAACAGTAGAAGTTGACGATTTGATATCGCCAGCAGATCTGAGACACAACCAGGGACCTGGAAACAACTCACGTTTTAAGCTGCTTTTATACTACAAACCATGAGGCTTCATTCCCCACACACTTCCCCCACCATGTGACCACCTGTCAGCTTGCTGCTCGAAACTATCTACACCCCATTTTGCGCCCCAAAGTTATCGCCCCTGCCACTTTCTCCGCTGACAGTTGGTTAATGTCTTTATGGTCCTGCCTTTAATTTTCTGGTTATTAAAATCAGTGTGTGAAAAATAATATTTTTATTGTTTTCCATAGCGGTTTGTTATAACTGAGTGGCTTGCTAGGCCATTTCTGAGGGCAGTTAAGAGTCAACCGCATTGCTGTGGGTCTGGAGTCACAAGGAGGCCAGATCAGGTAAGGACAGCAAATTTCCGTACCTAAAGGATATTAGTGAACCAGATGGGTGTTTACGACAATCCAATATTTTCATGGTCACCATTACTGATACTAGCTTTTATTCCAAATTTATTTAATTAACTGAATTTCAATTCCCCAGTTGCCGAGGTGGGGTTTGAACTCACGTCTCTGGATCATTAGTCCAGGCCTCTGGATTACTACGAAAAAGAATAAGAATAATAAAACCGGACGGTCCACCCGGCAACAACCTCGGCAGCAGCTTCGGACAAGACGACGACACACCCAGCCCAGTCGACACTGCAAAGCCCTCCTCACTAACATCTGGGGGCTTGTGCCAAAATTGGGAGAGTTGTCCCACAGACTAATCAAGCAACAGCCTGACAGTCATACTCACAGAATCATATCTTTCAGCCAATGTCCCAAACTCCTCCATCACCATCCCTGGGTATATTCTGTCCCACCGGCAGGACAGACCCACCAGGGGTGGCAGCACCGTGGTATTCAGTCGGGAGGGAGTGGCCTTGGGGGTCCTCAACATTGACTCTGGACCCCATGAAGTCTCATGACTTCAGGTCAAGGAAACATCCTGCTGATTACCACCTACTGCCCTCCCTCAGCTGATGATTCAGTATTCCTCCATGTTGAACACCACTTGGAAGAAGCACTGTGGTTAGCAAGGGTACAGAATGTACTCTGGGTGAGGGACTAAAATGTCCATCACCAAGAGTGGCTCGGTAGCACCACTACTGATCGAGCAGCCCAAGTCCTGAAGGACAGTTGCCAGACAAGGACTGCAGCAGGTGGCGAGAACCAACACGAGGGAAAAACCTACTTGACCTCATCCTCACCAATCTACCTGTCACAGATGCATCAGTCCATGACAGCACTGGTAGCAGTGGCCACTGCACAGTCATTGTGGAGACGTAGGGGCTGGGGGGGAGAGAGAGACAGAGAGACAGACAGAGAGAGAGAGAGACAGAGAGAGAGAGAGACAGAGAGAGAGAGAGACAGAGAGAGAGACACAGAGAGAGAGAGAGAGAGAGACAGACAGAGAGAGACAGACAGAGAGAGACAGACAGAGAGAGACAGACAGAGAGACGGCGCGGGGGGGGAAGAGACAGAGGGAGACTGGGGGAGACAGAGAGAGAAATTTGGGGAGAGAGATGGGGGAGGGAGAGAAAGAGTCTGGGAGAGAGATTCCCTGCGCTTCTTACAATAGAACATAAGAAATAGGAGCAGGAGTAGGCCATTCGGCCCCTCGAGCCTACTCTGCCATTCAATAAGATCATGGCTGATCTGATCTTGGCCTTAACTCCACTTTCTGCCTGTTCCCCATAGCCCTTGACTTCCCTGTAGTTCAAAAATCTGTTTATTTCAGCCTTGAATATATTCAATGACTCACCCTCCACAGCTCTCTGGGGTAGAGAATTCCAAAGGTTCACAACCCTCAGAAGAAATTCCTCCTCATCTCCATCTTAAATGGGCAACCCCTTATTCTGAAACTATGCCCCCTATTTCTAGATTCCCCCGTAAGAGGAAACATCCTCTCAGCATCTACCCTGTCAAGCCCCCTCAGAATCTTAAATGTTTCAATAAGATCACCTCTCATTCTTCTAAACTCCATGAGTATAGGCCCAACCTGCTCAACCTTTCTTCATAAGACAACCCCTTCATCCCAGGAATCAACCTAGTGAACCTTCTTTGAACTGCCTCCAATGCAAGTATATCCCTCCTTAAATAAGGAGAGCAAAACTGTATGCAGTACTCTCGATGTGGTGTCACCAACGCCCTGTACAGGTGTAGCAAGACTTCCATACTTTTATACTCCATCCCCCTTGCAATAAAGGCCAACATTCCATTTGTCTTCCTAATTACTTGCTGTACCTGCATGCTAACTTTGTGTTTCATGTACGAGAATACCCAGATCCCTCTGTACCACAGCATTCTGTAGTCTCTCTCCATTTAAATAATATTTTGCTTTTCTATTCTTCCTACCAAAGTGGATAACCTCACATTTTCCCACATTGTACTCCATCTGCCAAATTTTTGCCCACTCACTTAACCTGTCTATATCCCTTTGCAGACTCTGTGTCCTCCTGACAACTTGCTTTCCCACCTATCTTTATATCAGCAAATTTGGCTACAGTACACTCGGTCCCTTCATCCAAGTCATGAATATAGATTGTAAATAGTTGAGGCTCCAGCACTGATCCCCGTGGCACTCCACTAGTTACAGTTTGCCAACCTGAAAATGACCCATTTATTCCGACTCTCTGTTTTCTGTAGTTAGCCAATCCTCTATCCATAATATATTACCCCCAACACCGTGAGCTCTTATCTTCTGCAGTAACCTTTCATGTGGCACCTTATTGAATGCCTTTTGGAAATTCATATACACTACATCTACTGGTTCCCCTTTATTCACCCTGCTCATTACATCCTCAAAGAACTCTAATAAATTTGTCAAACACTATTTCCCTTTCATAAAACCATCTTGATACTGCTTGATTGTAGTATGATTTTCTAAATGTCCTGCTACTACTACTTTAATAATGGATTCCAGCATTTTCCAATGACAGATGTTAGGCTAATTGGCCTGTAGTTTCCTGCTTTCTGTCTCCCTCCTTTCTTGAATAGGGGTGTTACATCTGCAGTTTTCCAATCCGCTGGGACCTTTCCAGAATCTAGGGAATTTTGGAAGATTACAACCAATGCATCCACCATCGCTGCAGCCACTCCTTTTAAGACCCATTGAGAGAGACAGAGCCAGAGAGAGAGGGGGGAGGGAGGAGAAAGAGGGGGGGGGGAGGGAGCCAGAGAGAGAGGGGGGAGGGAGCCAGAGAGAGAGGGGGGAGGGAGCAGAGAGAGAGGGGGGAGGGAGCCAGAGAGGGGGGGGGGAGAGGAGGGAGCCAGAGAGAGGGGGGAGGAGGAGAAAGAGGGGGGGGGGAGGGAGCCAGAGAGAGAGGGGGGGGGAGCCAGAGAGAGAGGGGGGAGGAGCCAGAAAGAGGGGGGGGGTAGGGAGCCAGAGAGAGAGGGGGGGAGGAGCCAGAGAGAGGGTGGGGGGAGAGGGGGGGGGGGAGGGAGCCAGAAAGAGGGGGGGGGGAGGGAGCCAGAGAGAGAGGGGGGGAGGGAGCCAGAGAGAGAGGGGGGGGGGAGGGAGCCAGAAGAGGAGGGGGGGGAGGGAGCCAGAGAGAGAGGGGGGGAGGGAGCCAGAGAGAGAGGGGGGAGGGAGCCAGAGAGAGAGGGGGGGGAGGGAGCCAGAGAGAGAGGGGGGGGAGGGAGCCAGAGAGAGAGGGGGGGGGGAGGGAGCCAGAGAGAGAGGGGGGGGGGGAGCCAGAGAGAGAGGGGGGGGGAGGAGCCAGAGAGAGAGGGGGGGAGGGAGCCAGAGAGAGAGGGGGAGGGAGCCAGAGAG